>NW_004444090.1:1236632-1251757 GCF_000243295.1 Trichechus manatus latirostris
AGCTGAACAGAAGATTTCAAAGGGAATCTCAAGAAGACAAAGTATTATAATTAAATGTGCAAAGACCTGGAGATAGAAAACCAAAAGGGAAGAACAGGCTCAGCATTTCTTAAGCTGAAAGAACTGAAGAAAAAATTCAAACCTCAAGTTGAATAGTGAAGGATTCTACAGGAAAAATATTTAACGAATCAGGAAGCTTCAGAAGAAGATGGAAGGAATACACAGAGTCATTATACCAAAGAGAATTGGTCAACGTTCAACCATTTCAGGAGGTAGCATATGATCAGGAACCTATGGTACTGAAGGAAGAAGTCCAAACTGCACTGAAGGCATTGGCAAAAAACAAGGCTCAGGAATTGATGGAATATCAATTTAGATGTTTCAGCAAACGAATGCAGTACTGGCAGTGCTCACTCATCTATACCAAAAATTTGGAAGACAGCTACTTGGTCAACTGACTGGAAGAGATCCATATTTAAATCTATTCCCAAGAAAGTTGATCCAACCGAATGCAGAAATTATCAAACAATATCATTAATATCACACACAAGTAAAATTTTGCTGAGGATCATTCAAGAACAGCTGCAGCAGTATATCGACAGGGAACTGCCAGAAATTCAAGTGGGATTCAGAAGAGGACGTGGAACCAAGGATATCATTGCTGATGTCAGATGGATCCTGGCTGGAAGCAGAGAATACCAGAAAGATGTTACTTGTGATTTATTGACTATGCAAAGGCATTTGACTGTGTGGATCATAACAAACTATGGATAACATTGCAAAGAATGGGACTTCCAGAACACTTAATTGTGCTCCTGAGGAATCTGTACATAGACCAAGAGGCAGTCGTTTGAACAGAATAAGGGGATACTGCGTGGTTTAAAGTCAGGAAAGATGTGGGTCAAGTTTGTATCATTTCACCATACCTATTCAATCTGTACAGAGCAAATAATCTGAGAAGCTGGACCATATGAAGAAGAACGGGGCATAAGGATTGGAGGAAGATGCATTAACGACCTGCAATATGCAGATGACACAACTTTACTTGCTGAAAGTGAAGAGGGCTTGAAGCACCTACTGATAATGATCAAAGGCCACAGCCTTTAGTATGGATTACGCCTCAACATAAAGAAAACAAAAACCCTCACAAAAGGACCAATAAGCAACATCATGATACATGGAGAAAAGACTGAAGTTGTCAAGGATTTCATTTTGCTTGGATCCACAATTAACACCCATGGAAGCAGCAGTCAAGAAATCAAAAGACGCATTGGGCAAATCTGCTGCAAAAGACCTCTTTAATGTGTTGAAAAACAAAGATGTCACCTTGAAGACTGAGGTGTGCCTGACCCAAGCCATGGTGTTTTCAATCACCTCATATACATGTGAAAGCTGGACGATGACTAAGGAAGACTGAAGAGGAATTGATGCCTCTGAGTTGTGGTGTTGGTGAAGAATACTGAATATACATGGACTGCCAGAACTACAGCCAGAATGCTCCTTAGAAGTGAGCACTTGTTATCAGAAGGGACCAGTCCCTGAAGAAGGACATCACGCTTGGTAAAGTGGAGGGTCATCGAAAAAGAGGAAGACTCGCAGTGAGATGGACTGACACAGTGGCTGCAACAATGGGCTCAAGCATAGTAAAGCTTGTGAGGATGGTGCAGGACAGGGCAGTGTTTTGTTCTATTGTACACAGGGTCGCTATGCACTGGAACTGACTTGATGGCACCTACCAACAACAACTTTAATAACTACAAGGGAGGCCTGGAGGCACAGTGGTTATACGCTCCGCCGCAAACCAGAAGGTCAGTGTTTTGAACTCACCAGCCATCCTGCAGGAGAAAGATGTGGCGGTCTGCTTCTGTAAAGATTACATACAGCCTTGGAAATCCTAACGGGCAGTTCTACTCTGTCCTGTAGTGTCGCTATTAGTCAAAATTGACTGGACAGCAATGGGATTTATTAATAACTACACCAGGGCAACAGGTATCAGTAGGAACTATCCCAGGCAAACCTGGAGACCCTTGTCATAGCAAACATGATGATAAATAACCTACATGCTGATATTCTGACTCCCTCTTCTAGCACTAGAAATGAACTAGTTGAAGCCCAATATTCAAGAATCTAAGTATTAATTATACTAACATCCAAATTGTCATTTGTTGTTGTCGTTAAATGTTCTTTAACATACTGATGAATGATATCATGCAGTTGTTTTTTAACACATCAACTCATTTATTTGCTCAGGGGCTACTTGTAGCTCAGATTATTTGGCACAGATGATGGTACACGGTATTGCTCAACAAATGTCTATTGAGTCTAACAGGTTTGTAAAGTTATAGTACTGCACAAAATAAATATGCAAGGGGAGCTTTGTTAAGATTTAACATAGTAAGTCATATAGGTAAGGCCATTTCACAACTCTAGTCTTCAAAATCTTCTAAGCCAAAGTCTACATTTTATGATGCAGAAATTTGGGCTTAAAATAGGTACCTATTTGTAACCTTGAAGAGACATGGTATTTGGATGTGTGGTCTGAGAAAATTCTCTCCCTGCCTGGAGATAGTTCATCTACACGTTTCTTGTGAAGTTAAGGTACCCTGCATTAATGTAGAACTATACATTATTATCTTTCCCAAATTTTACCATAGAAAATTATCTTTGTCAACCAGTGAGCATATGAATTTTCTTTCTCTCAATAACATACCTATTTATCAACTTCAACATAAGGATTGTTATATTGATGGCCTGATGCACTTTCTCACAAGAAGAGATTAGCTATTTCCATGCAGTATAGAGTTAAGGTAGAGAAACATCATTATGTTTTCTTCACTTGCATGGGCTTACTTCTTTTCAGAAAAGGTGTGGAAAAAGAACCTATACTGTATACAATAAAAAATATAGCCACAGTCTAATATAATCACATCCGAGGAGGTATATATTTCATTTGAGAAATCATCTATCTTTTCTCCTTGTGACAATATTCTGCTTTGTCAAATATACTAATAAGTACAGTACATCTTTGCACTCTCCTGTAAGTTTCTGGGGGTGTGTGCTGATGTTCTGCTGCCAAATTAATGAGACACAGGCCCTGCCTTAGTGAGGCTTTTTTTCTCCTTTTTGTTTTTATTGTGGTAAAAACATACATAACAAAACATAGGTCAACTCAACAATTTCTATATGTACAATTCAGTGACAGTAATTACATTCTTTAAGTTGTGCAACCATTTTTACTACGCTTTTCCAAATCATTCTACCTTCCTTAACACAAACTCCTTATTGGGCCTTTTAGTAAAGAAGCAAGCACATTTAATGCAAAAACATCTGTTAGATAATATCATGGCACTTTAGGAGAAAATAGTGTCTCTTCTCCTAAAACTTCCAAACTTACACATTTTAAAGACGCGTATATTGGAGACAGGCCATTTCAAGTCCACTTACAGGGAGGAGCCAGAATCTCCCTGCCCATACTAGTCAGCTTATGATTTTAAAGAAAGGCAGATGACAGAGAATGTGAGAGTCTTCATATTCTTGTGAATTTTTTGTTGTTATCAGAGAAGGTAAAATACTTCTTGGGGAATGTATCTGGACAGTATAACACTGTGGTAGGTATACTGACCCTGGAAAACAATTGCCTGAGTTTGAATTCCAGACCAGCTGCTAAATACACATGCAACATTGAACAAGTTACTTAGTATCCCTGGGCATCAGTTTACTCATCCATAAAATGATGATAATAATTTTACTTAGCTCAGGGGATTACTGAGAGGGTCAAAAAAAAAAAAAAAAAAAACTAAAGTGCTTTATAGGAGTGTCTGGTAAGGTCCCTGAGCAGTACAAACAGTTTGCTCTTCTACTAATTAAAAGGTTGATGGTTCAAATACACCCAGTGGTGCTGCAGAAGAAAAACCTGGCGATCTACTTTCATAAGATTTCAGTCATTGAAAACTCTATGGAGTGCAGTTCTACTCTGAGACACATGTAGTCACCATGAGTCAGAATCTTTTGGCATAATCAGTGCTTAATAAATATGAGACATTATTAATATTAAACATACCCAACAGAGATGGCAAATCCTTGCCATGTTACTTGCACATCCTGTACCAACAGTATACTCTTCTATTGAGCTCAGACATAAGCTCAGAATCCTTGTAAACACTGGGCCACAACTTGCTGCTAGATGAAAACTATATCCTGAGGAATGAGCAACTAGAAACAGTGCTCATTCTAGAGCACAACCTAAAAATGCATTAAGCAAATGGCATATACTGGAATTTGTGGTGGTTTTCATGCCGTCGGAGGTGAGTTGCATAACAGAAGTAGGGAAGGAAGTCCCAATCTGGCAAACTCTGACATGCATAACTCCCATTTCAGTGTGAGTTCCATGTGCATACATTTAAACTTTGACAGTGATCTTGTAAAATACCTACCTCGAATAATACTGCTACTGATATTCTACAGAAGTCTTATCTGTAAATTATCTTTGCACCTTACTCCTCAGTCTCACTTCCTTATACAAAGCTTATTTTAAATCAGATGTAGGGGGAGGAAAAAAAAACCCAGATACTAGGCTTTGTACCCAGGGCCTTAAACAAGTCAAGACAGGCCTCATGAGAATTAAGAAATTCTCATAAAATCTTAGATGCACAGATTGGTTAAATGTGTTCATCAGCTGAAGTTCTTTTAGCACTTACTTTGTATCTGTAACTGGGCTGTGCACAAGTGATGGAGAAATGTGTATGATAGGGTTGTTATCTTTAAGGAGACTATATTTTAATAGGTGAGAAAAATACATAGACAAATAATCATAATATAACATGGTAGGTTTCGTATTAGACTAATGTTCTAAGTGGTACATGCACGAGGAGAAAAAAATAATTAAATGATCTACCCAAAATCTTGTAAGTGGTTAGTGGCAGGACTGAGTCCAGAAATAAAGATTCCTACCTTCCAGTCCACTGGCCTTTCCTCAACAACACCTAATAATAATTTAATGCCTCAGATTTACATTTTTACTATCTTGTGCTACAAGCACAAACCACTCTCACATGAATTATCTAACTTTTCATGAAACAACTGTGCCCCTCCTTTCTGGTTTGGTTTGCTAGGTAATGAGTGTCTGCACACGATCTTGGTGTAACTGCTTTAGGAACACATCAGCTTTCTCATTGTGAGTGATAACGAGAAGTGGTAGGATAATCAGTAGTATCTGTAAGAAGGAGAAATTACACATTTTAAGAATGGTCATTCGATGTACAATTTCTGCCACCTGAAGGTTTTTCAAAGTTAAATGCATGCCTGGTGTAAACCCTTTCCATCTATGTGTGAAAAAGACAAATGATGGAAATGAACAAAAGCTCAGGGAACAGTCTGATAATGCAGCAATATAAGGGACTGTGATGCAGGATAAAAATGCTTTCATACTTCATCATAAGTGACAAAAGGAATTTTAAAAATTGACACTGGATTTTTGAGATGTCATAACACACTTCCAAAATGCTAACACTAATCTAACAGAAAAAAAAATAAGCGGAGAGAAAAATCAATACTCTGCTTGTGTGACTCTGTAGTGAGGATTAGTTCTAAAATCAAGGCTCTTTCTATTAAGGAGTTGTCGGGGAAAGTTAAAAAATTAGTATAGCTGCTTGGGTGCGGGGCAAGAGAAAGAAAAGGCACACTGGGATATTCCAAACATTTCAATAAGATTCAAGGTGGGTGCCTTCAGCCTTGCTTTTGGAAAGAAACCTAAAAAAACATCTTAAGAAAAGTTCAATCCTCTTTGTTACAAGGTGGGGATTAAATCAATGAATTGAGAGAAGTGGATGAAACAATCAAACATGTTCATTCTTTAACCTGAAGGAACAGTCAGCTTAGGGAAGGGACACACTGGAAAGCTCATATTATTTATTATTATTTTGTTGTCTCTGGTGGAGATAGATTCTATCTGTGAAAACTGATTTATGCACTGATAAAAATGTTGTTTCTCTTCTTTGGGACCACAAACCATTTATAATTTGTTTTGTTCCTCCTCTCACACCACTAACAATTTTGACATGGTCTATATTACGTACCAAATGGAGTATAATGCACCAAATAGAATCATCACTCAAGACAAACAAATACTGCCTTCAGATTGTGGTTTGGGAGAAACCACAAAGCACCTTATCATTAACCATTCAGCATATATCCTCGCTTCTCTGTTAGGAACTGAGTACTCCACTGGAGCGTACTCAGAGTGAAAAGTTTGTGTTTTCCCTAATAACACACCTGTTCTCTAAATAGAGCTGGCTTCTATTTTAAGGAGAGACCAAACTGAAGTCATAACCTGCTATAAATTTTTTGTTTCCTTGAGTTGTGTTATAGTGCATCATTACTGCAAGCAAATAACATCAAGTCCAAGAAAGTTTTGAGTTGATACATTAACTCTTTTTGTCAATTTAGTAATTCATATCACTCAAAATTTTGATTGGTAAAAACCTAAGCCTACAAATATTCTCCCATTCTTCTCTTGAGACCAATACTTTGTTTTCTGTCAACTCAGAGCTCTTAATTTATGGAGTCAGGAGAACTGCGTTCGAGTCTCAGCTTCGCTGCTAATTAGCTATAACACCTTGATCAGGTCACAAAGTTTACTGACTCAGTTTCCTAATCTATAAAATGGTTCCTAAAATATTTCCTAGTTCTCAAAGTCTCACTCAGTTCAAAAAATTCTGTCAGCCTTTCTGTGACCACATAAGCAATAATCAAATGATAGTAAATTAGAAATATTTTTAGGTCTTGTAAGACATGAACTCTATAGTTGTACAAATGAATCATGATTTAGAGCTGGATCTGGATCAAGATTATTTATCTAAACATTTCAGGAGAAAATAAATTTTGACTAGATTTGAAGACTGCAGTGATGCTAAAGCAGTAAGACATGACATGGCTTGTTGAGCAGCTGAATTACATCTGGTCCTCTGGAGGTTTTCTAGTTAAGTCTCTGAACAACAGCAGTTTCCTGTCATTAATGTCAGCAGAAAGATTGTGTATATTTTGTAAAATCTCACTTCCAAAATTTCTAAGGATTTTTCCCCCAATTCCTTCTATTAAACCTAGGGCAGGAATAGATAGTGATAGGAGTTTTGAAAGTTAGAGTCTTAAAAATGGAGCAAACAGAATAATCTGGTGATCATGCCAGTGCCACGTCTCCCTGAACTGGTTGTAACATATAATAGGAATAATGTACTATGTCTTGCACTTATTGAATAAAGTTCTCTAGTCAGTTTTTAAATGAATGAGTTGAACATTTCTTGTTTCTCTCAAAAGAAATCAAGTGGGTTGCCTTTTATTTTTAAATGAACCAGAGCTGGATAACTTTTAGATATTAGTGGCCCTTGATAGAAAAATAGGTTCTCAACTTATGCTTCCTGTAAGCAAGAAGAGTATAATCTGATTTGTATACATTAACTATAGGCCGTTTAATAAGGAATAATACAGCTAAAATGGTCCTGTGAAAAAGAACCTATCCCCTTAGTGTGTTTCTTTGCTAATATAAGGAACTGTATAGAAAATACATGGAATTCTCCAAAGGATAATTCAGATTTTACACTGTTCACCCATCATTCTAGCTTCTACTTTTTTTTAAAGAGGGAGCTCAAGAATTAAATGTGAGGAAAGAGAAGAGGCCCCGGATAAACAAAGCACTATTGAAGAAAAAGAACAAAGTAGGAGGCCTCATACTACCTGATCTCAGACCTTACCTTACAGCCATGGTAGTCAAAAGAGGCCTGGTACTGGTACAAAGACAGACGCATAGACAAATGGAAGAAAATTGAGAATTCAGATGGAAATACATCCACCTAAGGTCAGCTGATCTTTGACAAAGGACCAAAGTCCATTAAATGGGGAAAAGATAGTCTTTAACAAGTGGTACTGGCAAAACTGGATGTCCATCTGTAAAAAAAATGAAGGAGGACCCATACCTCACACCATACACAAAAACTAACTCAAACTGGATAAAACACCTAAATATAAAACCTAAAATGATAAACATTATGGAATTAAAAATAGAGACAATGCTAGGGGCCCTAATTCATAGCATAAATACAATTCAAACCATAACTAACAATGCACAAACACCAGAAGATAAACTAGATAACTGGGATCTTCTAAAAATTAAACACTTATGCTCATCAAACGACTTCACAAAAAGACTAAAAAGAGAACCTACAGACTGGGAAAAAAAATGTTGGCTATGAAATGTCCAACAAGGGTCTAATCTCTAAAATCTATAGAATACTTCAACACTTCAACAACAAAAGGACAAATAATCCAATTAAAAAAGGGCAAAGGATATGACCGACACTTGACCACAGAAGATATTCAGACGGCTAACAGACACATGAGGAAATGCTCGCATGCAATCATTAGCCATTAGAGAATTGCAGATCAGAACTACATTGATATACCATCTCACCCTGACATTACTGGCACTAATTTAAAAAAAAAAACAAAAAACAGAAAATAACGAATGTTGGAGAGGTTGCAGGGAGATTGGAACTCTTATGCGCTGCTGCTGAGAATGGAAAATGGTGCAATCACTATGGAAAATGATATGGTGCCTCCTTAAAAAGTTAGAAATAAAAACATACAATCCAGCAATCCCACAACTAGCAATATATCCTAGAGAAATAAGAGCCGTCACATGAATAGACATATGCACACCCATGTTCACAATAGGAAAAAGATGGAAACAACCTAAGTGCATATCAACAGATGAATGGATAAACAAATTATGGTACATACACCAGATGGAATACTATGCAACAATAAAGAACAATGATGAATCCACAAAACATCTCACAACACGGATGAATCTGGAGGGCATTATGCTGAGTAAAATAAGTCAATCACGAAAGGACAAATACTGTATGAGACCATTATTATAAAAACCCAAGAAAAAGTTTACACACAGAAAAAAAAAACTTTGATGGTTACAAGGGAGGAGAGGAGTGAGGAGGGGAAATCACTAACTATATAGTAGACAAGTTAACTTTGGTGAAAGGAAAGTCAACACACAATATAGGGGAAGTCCACACAACTTGATCAAGGCAAAGTCATAGAAATTTCCTAGACACATCCAAATACCTTGAGGGACCAAGTTACTGGGACTGAGGGCTGGGGACCATGATCTCTGGGGACATCTAGGTCAACTGGCATAACATAGTTCATGAAGAAAATTTTCTACATCCTACTTTGGTGAGTAGCATCTGGGATCTTAAACACTTGCAAGTGGCCATCTAAGATACATCTATTGGTCCTATCACATTCAGAGCAAAGGAGAATGAAGAAAATCAAAGACAGACACAAGGAAAATATTAGTCCAAAGGACTAATGGACCACATGAACTATAGCCTCCACCAGCCTGAGCCCAGAAGAACCAGTCTGATGCCCGGCTACCACCACCAACCGCTCTGACAGAGATCACAATAGAGGGTCCTGGACAGAGCGGAAGAAAAATGCAGAACAAAATTCACAAAAAAAAGACCAGACTTACTGGTCTGATGGAGATGGGAGGAACCCCTGAGACCATGGCCCCTGGACACCCTGCTAACTCAGAACTGAAGCAACTGCTGAAGTCCACCTTTCAGCCAAAGTCTAGACAGGCCTATAAAACAAACGACACATGAGGAACATGCTTCTTAGTTCAATGATGCATATGAGACCAAATGGGAAACACCTGCCCCAAAGCAAAGACAAGAAGGCAGGAAGGGAGAGGAAAACTGGATGAATGAACACGGAGAACCCAGGGTGGAAATGGAAAGAGAAAAGGGGAGAGTGCTGACACATTGTGGGGATTAAAACCAATGTCACAAAACAATTTGTGTAAAAATATTTTAAGGAGAAACTAATCTGCATTGTAAACTTTTACCTAAAACACAATAAAATTAAAAAAAAAAATAAATGTGAGTCTGCCTTTTATTTCACAATGAGTCAAAAACTACCATCTTGGAAATTTTGGTCCTCGCCACACAAATCTGCTTTGGAAAAAAGAAAAATTTCTATGACTACTATCATATATAGCTAATGAGTTTACACCAGCACCTAACACTTTAGGATCAGAAATTCTTAATTTCCTACAAATTTATTAAAATATTAGCCATGCTTCCAACAACAAGTGAATCATTATTTACTTATAGCAGGGTTTTTTTTTTTTTTTTGGAGTCTCACATACTTATGTTACTCCTTGTTTACTAACAAGTATCTGAAAATAGTTTTGGTATACAGGAAACAGTAAATATGAGTCCTATTTCCGGGGCATTATAAGTCCTAATGGGTAGGAGGGGCCAAGATGGCAGAGTAGTCAGATGCTTCCTGTAGTCCCTCTTACAACAAACCCAAAAAAACAAGTGAATTGATTATATATGACAGTCTAGGAGCCCTGAACATCAAAGCCAAAGTTGAGGAATCCAACCTAGTGGCAGGGGGAGGGAGAGATGGTTTGGAAGCAGCGAGGAGTTGCCAGACGTGACCCGGTGGAAACCAGCACACTGAAGGCCGGATTGGCTGGCATGCATGGTAAGGCAAGCAGTGGCATTCAGGATGCGTTTTCCACATCGGGAGAGACTGAGTGGTGGAGAGTCTACTGAAGCCTCCAGAACCAGTGAAAAGTGGCGCTCAATTGGCAAAAGATAAGTACCTGCGTCTAACCCACCACGCTGATCAAAAAACACCCCATTTGGGAAGAACTTCTCCCCCATTTACCTGCCCCCTCCCCACTCTGCACCAGGGTCCTGGGCCAGCTTGAGTGATTGCCTTGTCCCCTGGGCCAGAAGTAGGACCTAACACGCAACCTGAGCCATTCTAGCAGCCTTGGAGACGGAACAAATTAACAAACAGGAAAAAACAATCTGCCAGCTCCCCTAAACTGGCAACTCAGGGCAGGCACAGCTGCTTTGCCTAGGTACAGGCATAAGGTGTCCATGGACCTTGAATGCCTTTCACCCCTGCATGGACCTGTCTGGGCCCACTTCAACAGCTAGGCCCTCGTTAGCACAATACAACAAGATATATACCTGAAGCCTAACTTCAGTTGTATCAGCTATATGGTGGAGTGGCAGGTTTGTGACATTTGAAACTACTCTCCCATTAAGCAAGTTCTTCACCTACTCACATCAGATGCCTGAGGACTGGTGGCTCCACCCACACCACCTAGCCATCTGAGACAGGGGTCCAAGAATAAGTGGCACCTCCCAGTCCTTACAGCCAACAGCAATGGGTGCCCACAGTCTGGCTACAAACCCCGCCCACCTACGCGCTCTAGGGAACAGGGACATGCTTTACTCCCAGACACTCAGGGGCAGCCATCAGCCTCCTGACTTGCTCAGCACATGATCCCCTACTGTAGCCAGATACGTGTGCCTACATCAATCATCCTTGCCTGTCTAGGACTATAGGTGAGAGCCTGCACCACACACTTGGTGAATGACTACCTGGATACCTGAGCTGAATCCATACAAGAAAACTAAATGGACTCCTGGGCTCACATATCTAGTAACAGATCTAACCACCTGGTGACAGGACATTAGCCCTTCAAAGGTGCCAATAATCAAACGAGCTCACATGAGTAGCCTATTTGGACATATCAAAACCAAACAAAACAAGAAGCTAGGACACAGTAAGCAAACATAAAATAAATAAATATAATAACTTATTAATGGCTTGGAGACAACAGTCAATATGAAATCACACAAAGAGGCAGACCATGATGGCTTCAACAATCTCCCAAAAGAAAGAATCAAGAAATCTTCCAGAGGAAGAGAACTTCTGGGAATTACCGGAGGTAGAATACAAAAGATTAATATACAGAACCCTTCAAGAGATCAAGAAGGAGATCAGACAAAACACAGAACAAGCCAAGGAACACACAGAAAAAGCAATAGATGAACTTAAGAAGACTATAGAAGAGCATAATGACAGATTTAACAGGCTGCAAGAATCCATAGAGAGATAGCAAACAGAAATTCATAAGATTAATAATAAAATTTCAGAATTAGACAACTCAATAGAAAGTCATAGGAGCAGAATTCAGGCAATGGAAGTCAGAATTAGTGAAATTGAAGATAAAGCACTTGATACCAACTTATTAGAGGAAAAATCAGATAAAAGAATTTTAAAAAAATGAAGAGAACCTAAGAATTATGTGCGACTCTATCAAGAGGAATAAACTACAAGTGATTGCAGTACCAGAATAGGGGGGATAACAGAAAATACAGAGAGAATTGTTGAAGATTTGTTGGCAGAAAACTTCCCTGATATTGTGAAAGATGACAAGATATCTATGCAAGATGCTCATTGAACCTCACACAAGGTAGATCCCAAAATAAAGTCACCAAGACATATTATAATCAAACTTGCCAAAACCAAAGATAAAGAGAGAATCCTAACAGCGGCTAGGGATAAACAAAAAGTCATCTACAAAGGAGAGTCAACAAGACTAAGCTCAGACTACTCAGCAGAAACCATGCAGGCAAGAAGGCAATGGGATGACATATATAAAGCCTTGAAGGAAGACAACTGCCAGCCAAGAATTACATATCCAGCAAAACTGTCTCTCATATATGATGGTGAAATTAGGGCATTTCCAGATAAACAGAAGTTTAGGGAATTTGCAAAAACCAAACCAAAATTACAAGTAATACTAAAGGGAATCCTCTGGTTAGAAAATCAATAATATCAGATAAACCAAGACTAGAACACAGGACACAGCAAGCAGATATCAACCCAGTTAGGTAAGTCACAAAAATAAATCAAAGCTAATACACTGTAAATAGGGAGACAGAGACGTCAATATGTAAAAGATGACAACATTAAAACAAAAAAGAGGGAATAAAAGAATGTAGTCATAGATTTTTCATATGGAGACAAACTCAATGCGATAAAAGAAACAAAAGATTGGTTTAAACTTAGAAAAATAGGGATAAATATTAGGGTAACCACAAAGGAAACTAACAATCCTACACATCAAAATAAAAAACATGAAAAACATAAAGACGCGGCAAACACAAAAACAACAACGACAAAAATGAAAAGAAAATACATAAAGAAAAACGACTCAGCACAGAAAATTAAGTGGAACAAAGAAATTGTCAACAACACACAAAAAGACATCAAAATGACAGCACTAAACTCATACCTATAAATAATTATGCTGAATGTAAATGTACTAAATGCACCAGTAAAGAGACATAGAATGGCAGAATGGATTAAAAAAAAAAAAACACGATCCATCTATATGCTGCCTAAAAGAGACACACCTTAAAGACACAAACAACTAAAACTCAAAGGATGGAAAAAATATATCAAGCAAATATACTCAAAAAGCAGGAGTGGCAATGTTAATCTCTGACAAAACAGACTTTCAAGTAAAATCCACCACAAAGGATAAGGAAGGACACTATATAATGATTAAAGGATCAGTACACCAGGAGGACATAACCATAATAAATATTTACACACCCAATGACAGGGCTTCAAAATACATAAAACAAACTCTAACAGCATTGAAAATAGAGATAGACAGCTCCATAATAATAGTAGGAGACTTCAACACACCACTTTCAGTGAAAGACAGAACATCCAGAAAGAAGCTCAATGAAGACGTGGAAGATCTGAATACCACAATCAAACAACTTGATCTTATAGACATATACAGAATACTTCACCCAACAGCAGCCAAGTATACTTTCTTTTCCAACGCACATGGAACATTTTCAGAATAGACCACATATTAGGCCATAAAGCAAGACTTAACAGAATCCAAAGCATTGAAACATTACAAAGCATCTTTTCTGACCATAAATCCTGTCATGAATTGAATTATGTCCCCCCAAAAAATGTGTGCATCAATTTGGCTGGGCCATGATTCCCGGTATTGTGTGATTTTCCTATACATTGTAAATCCTGCCTCTATGATGTTAATGAGGGAGGATGGGTGGCAGTTGTGTTAGTGAGGCAGGACTCAATGTACAAGATTGGATTGTGTCCTGAGGCAATCTCTTGAGACATAAAAAAGAGAAGTGAGCAGAGAGACATGGGGACCTCACACCACCAAGAAAGCAATGCCAGGAACAGAGTGTGTCCTTTGAACCTGGGGTCCCTGCGTGGAGAAGATACTATTCCGGGGGGAATACTGATGAGAAGAAGGCTGACAGAGAGAGAAAGCCTTTCCCTGGAGCTGATGCCCTGAATTTGGACTTTTAGCCTACTTTACTGTGAGGAAATAAACTTCTCTTAAACCATCCACTTGTGGTATTTCTGTTATAGCAGCAGTAGATAGCTAAGACAAAGCCATAAAAGTAGAAATCAATAACAGAAAAAGCAAGAGAAAAAAATCAAACACATGGAAACTGACCAACACCTTGCTCAAAAACTACTGAGTTATAGAAGAAGTTAAGGATGGAATAAAGAAATTCATATTATCAAATGAGAATGAAAACACATGCTACTGGAACCTTTGGGGCATAGCAAAAACAGGGGTCAGAGGTCAGTTTATAGCAATAAATGCATACATCTAAAAAGAAGGAAGTGCCAGAATCAAAACATTAACACTAAAACTCGAACAAATAGAAAAAGAGCAGCAAAAGAAGTCCTCGGGCACCAGAAGAAAGCAAAGAATAAAAATTAGAGCAGAATTAAATGAAATAGAAAATAGAACAATAATTGAAAGACTTAACAAGACCAAAAGCTGGTTCTTTGAAAAGATGAACAAAATCGATAAACCAACGGCCAAACTGACAAAAGAAAAACAGCAGAGGAAGCAAATAAACCGAATAAGAAATGAGATGGGCAATATCACAACAGACCCAAATTAAATTAAAAGAATCATAACAGAATACTATGAAAAATTGTACTCTAACAAATTTGAAAACCTAGAGGAAATGGACAAATTTCTAGAAACCCACTACTTACCTAACCTAAGACAAACAAAGGTAGAACAAATAAATAAACCTGTAACAAAAGAAGAGATTGAAAAGGTATTTAAAAACTCCCAAAAACAACAACAACAAAAAACTCTGTCCTGCACGACTTCACTGGAGAATTCTTTCAAACTTTCAGAGAAGAGTTAACACCACTTCTAC
>NW_004444090.1:1252319-1346966 GCF_000243295.1 Trichechus manatus latirostris
AAGAATCCACAAGAAAACTACTGGAACTAATAGAAGATTTCAGCAAAGTATCAGGATACAAGATAAACATACAAAAATCAGTTGGATTTCTCTACACCAACAAAGAGAACTTTGAAGAGGAAATCACCAAATCAATACCATTTACAATAGTTCCCAAGAAGATAAAACACTTAGTAATAAATCTAACCAGAGACGTAAAAGACCTATACAATGAAAACTACAAGACACTACTGCAAGAAACAAAAAGATACCTACATAAGTGGAAAACATACCTTGCTCATGGATAGGAAGACTCAATACTGTGAAAATGTCAATTCTACCCAAAGCGTTCTACAGATACAATTCAATCCTAATCCAAATTCCAATGGCATTTTTTAATGAGATGGAGAAACAAATCACCAACTTCATATGGAAAAGGAAAAGGCCCCGGATAAGTAAAGCATTACTCAAGGGGAAGAACAAAGTGGGAGGCCTCACACTACCTGATTTTAGAACTTATTATACTGGCATGGTAGTCAAAACATCCTGGTACTGGTACAACAACAGATACATAGACCAATGGAACAGAATTGAGAATCCAGATGTAAATTCATCTACCTATGAGCAGCTGATATTTGACAAAGTCCCAAAGTCCATTAATTGGGGAAAACACAGTCTCTTTAACAAATGGTGCTGGCATAACTGGATATCCATCAACAAAAAACTGAAACAATACCCATACCTCACACTATGCACAAAAACTAACTCAAAATGGATCAAAGACCTAAATATAAAATCAAAAACAATAAAGATCATGGAAGAAAAAATAGGGACAATGCTAGGAGCCCTAATATATGGCATAAACAGAATATGAACCATAAGTAACAATGCACAAACACCAGAAGAGAAACTAGGTAACTGATAGCTCCAAAAAATCAAACACTTATGCTCATCAAAAGACTTCACCAAAATAGGAAAAAGAAAACGTACAGACTGGGAAAAATTTTTTGGCTATGACAAATCCGATTAGCGTCTAATCTCTAAAATCTATAAGATACTGCAAAACTTTAACAAAAAAAAGACAAATAACTCAATTACAAAATGGGCAAAGGACATGAACAGGCACTTCACCAATAAAGACATTCAGGTGGCTAAGACATACATGAGGAAATGCTCACGATATTAGCCATTAGAGAAATGCAAATCAAAACTAAAATGAGATACCATCCCACCCCAACAAGGCTAGCATTAATTAAAAAAAAAAAAACACAAAATAATGTTGGAGAGGTTGTGGAGACACTGGAACACTTATACACTGCTAGTGGGAATGTAAAATGGTACAAGCACTTTGGAAATCGAATTGGTGCTTCCTTAAAAAACTAG
This sequence comes from Trichechus manatus latirostris, assembly GCF_000243295.1. Lineage (NCBI taxonomy): Eukaryota > Metazoa > Chordata > Mammalia > Sirenia > Trichechidae > Trichechus > Trichechus manatus. The sequence continues at coordinate 1,253,682 of NW_004444090.1, forward strand.
AAATAGAAGTACCACAGGATCCAGCAATCCCACTCCTTGGAATATATCCTAGAGAAATAAGAGCCGTCACACAAATAGATATATGTACACTGATGTTCACTGCAACAGTACTCACAATAGCAAAAAGATGGAAACAACCTAGGTGCTCAGACGAATGGATAAACAAATTATGGTATATTCACACAATGGAATACTATGCAACAATAAAGAACAATGATGAGTCCATGAAACATCTCATAACATGGATGGATCTGGGAGGCATTATGCCGAGTAAAATTAGTCAGTTGCAAAAGGACAAATATTCTATAAGATCACTATTATAAGAATTCAAGAAAATGGTTAAACACAGAAGAAAACATTCTTTGATGGTTATGAGGGTGGGGAGGGAGGGACAGGGGTATTCACTAACTAGATAGTAGATAACAATTATCTTAGGTGAAGGGAAGGACAACACACACTACAGGGGGAAGTCAGCACAACTGGACTAAACCAAAAGCTAAGAAGTTTCCTGAATAAAACCAAACACTTCGAGGGACGGAGTAGCTGGGGCTGAGGTCTGAGGACCATGGTTTCAGGGGACATCTAGGTCAATTGGCATAACAAAGTTTATTAAGAAAATGTTCTGCATCCCATTTTGGTGAGTGGCATCTGGGGTCTTAAAAGCTAGTGAGCATCCATCTAAGATGCATCAATTGGTCCCAAACCACCTGGAGCACAGCAGAATGAAGAACAGCAAAGACACAGGGAAAATATTAGCCCAAGAGACAGAAAGGGCCACATAAACCACAGACCCTGTCAGCCTGAGACCAGAAGAACTAGATTGTGCCTGGCTACCACCAATGACCACCCTGACAGGGAATACAACAGAGAGTTCCTGACGGAGGAGGAGAAAAGTGGGGATCAGAACTCAAATTCTAGTGAAAAGACCAGACTTAATGGTCTGAGTGAGACTGGAGGGACCTCGGAAGACATGGCCCCTGGACTCTCTGTTAGCCCAGAATTGAAACCATTCTTGAAGCCAACTCTTCAGACATCGATTAGACTGGACTGTAAGACATATAATGATACTCGTGAAGAGAGTGCTTCTCAGCTCAAGTAGATACGTGAGACTAAATGGGTAGCTCCTGTCCATAGGCAAGATAAGAAGGCAGACAGGGACAGGACCTGGCTGAATGGGCATAGGAAATCCAGATGGAAAGGAGGCAGGTGCTGTCACATTATAGAGAGAGCAACTAGGGTCACATAACAATGTGTGTATAAAGTTTTGTATGAGAAACTAACTTGAATTGTAAACTTTAACTTAAAGCACAATTAAAAAAAAAAAAGTCCTAATGTCAAATTTGCATAATAAAATATTAAGTTTTAACCACACAAGCAACCAATTAAACAATTGTTCAGACACAGAATTAGAAACAAAATAATTGTTTCTTTGTTTTTCACTTGTTATTTTACAACTTTTCTCTTAAGGCATTTCTATTTAATCCATGCATCTTTAAAATACACCTAGTAATCAATTTGCTAAAGCCAGAAATATTTCTTTGACCTCATTTATTTTTTAAATTTAGCTTTTATGAGTTACACTTGTAGTTCAATGGAGTATATAACATTTTTTAACTTCTTTAATTAATTTCTTCATGCTAGCACCAGGGATTTACAGTGTTCTGTTCGGGGCTTCAAACCAGTTCTTCCTCATTCAGTCACAACCATGGAAGCTAAAACCAAAACAGACCCGAATTTTTAAAATTTGGGTTAACTGGAACAATAACTAAAATGGGAAAAATTACAGGTCGAAGCCTTCCTAGAAACCTAATCTCCCTTTTAGAAAACAAGGGCAGTATAAGCATTGCATAGCAACCAAATCTCTTGCCCTTTGGATTTTGAATAGAGTCGGAAACAGCAGTGCCCCATTCACAGATGGCAGCCATCTGCATCATTTTGAATGTGTGTCTTCTCTCCCTAGTCCTGCTAGCAATCCAATCTCACACATCAGGCTTGTGAAACAGCTTTCTATGCCTCTACTGAGTCTCCCATTCCAGTGCTTCCACCCATAATTTTTCCCATTTCAGTTATCGTTCTGAAGTGTAAAAATTTGGGTCTGTTCTGGTTTTGCTTCATAGGCCTTGAATGAACCAGTTGGAAGTCCTGGTTCTCTTAGACTTCTATTCATTTGTACATAATTGAAATATTATTCTACAAATGACAAGCAATGGAGCAGTGAGCAGGGTGAAGTCACAGGAGGGAGGAGACAGGTGTATCTGACCCTGGGGGACTTCCTAATGATTAGGGCTAGAGGAGAGGGGAGGGGTTTCCTTGCTCCTTTCTGACATGGAGTAAATCCCAAATTAAGCAGATGGAAGATGTCTTGCTTGCTCTTTTCCCTTCTTTCCTTCCTCCCCTGCTCTCCCCTCCCCTCTGATTCTCTCTCTTTCTCTCAGTTTAGACTCCTTTACTTACAAGAAACAGAAGACACAGCTTTTACCGCAATAGTGAGGAACAAATTTGTGAAGGGAGCCCCCGCATCCTTGAAGACTGCTGTGGTTGCTATTTTATGTAAGTCAGATTTGACGGTGGGAACTGCACTAACTGAATTAAGACACCTAACTACTATGGGGCTGACTGGCCCCCATGGTAGTAGGGGTCAAGTGGCTGCAGTAAATCGACAAAGACAAGGTGGGTGTGGTTACAGTAATGGACAGTGGATTCAAAACAGTAATCAGAATTGTCTGACTCGTATGGACTTATGGCATTGGCTACTTAGTCATGGTGTCCCTAGGAGTGAAACAGACAGGAAATCTACTAAATATTTACTTGATCTGTACAAACAGATGAATTCTTGTTCAGGTGAACAGCAGTCTAATTCGAATTGCCAGAATAGAGTCATGGTCCCTCAATCAATTCCCAGATTGAGCAATTTTAAAGAACCACAACTCTTTGAATTAAGGGGAGGCCATGTGCCCTTGAGGAAGGACTCCAATACATTGCCAAAAATTTTTACTGTTAATCTTTCTCCCAGCCTTCCCCAACGTGGTCTACGGCCTTTTACGAGAATGACTATTCGTTGGAGAAAAGGAAATAATCAAACTTCTCAAGGATTACTGGATACTGGCTCTGAACTGACACTAATTCAAGGAGACCCAAAATGTCACTGTGGCCCACCAGTCAGAGTGGGGGCATATGGAGGTCAGGTTATTAATGGAGTCTTGGCTCATGTCCCTCTCACAGTAGGTCCAGTTTGTCCCCGAACCCATCCTGTAGTGATTTCCCCAGTTCCAGAATGCATAATTGGAATAGATATACTCAGCAACTGGCAGAACCCCCACATTGGATCCCTGACAAATAGAGTAAGGGCTATTATAGTAGGAAAATCCAAGTGGAAGCCAGTAGAACTGCCCTTACCTAGGAAAATAGTAAACCAAAAGCAATACCGCATTCCTGGAGAGATTGCAGAGATTACTGCCACCATCAAGGACTTGAAGGATGCAAGGATGGTGATTCCCACCACATCCCCATTCAACTTGCCTATTTGGCCTTTGCAAAAACAGATGGATCTTGGAGAATGACAGTAGATTATTGAAAACTTAACCAGGTGGTGACTCCAATTACAGCTGCTGTTCCAGATGTAGTTGCATTGCTTGAGCAAATTAATACATCTCCTGGTACCTGGTATGCAGCTATTGATCTGGCTAGTGCCTTTTTCTCGACACCTGTTTCGAAGGACTGCCAGAAGCAGTTTGCCTTCAGCTGGCAAGGCCAGCAATACAGCTTCACTTGCCTACCTCAGAGCTACATCAACTCTCCAGCCCTATGTCATAATTAGTCCGCAGGGACCTTGATCGCCTTTCCCTTCCACAAGACATCACATTGGTCCATTACACTGATCACATTATGCTGATAGGACCTAGTAAGGAAGAAGTGTCAATGACTCTGGACTTAACTGATAAAACGTTTGCGTGCTAGAGGGTGGGAAATTAATCCCACAAAAATTCAGGCACCTTCTACCTCAGAGAAATTTCTAGGGGTTCACTGGTGTGCAGCATGTCGAGACATTCCTTCTAAAGTGAAGGATAAGTTATTGCATCTGGCTGCTCCCACAACCAAAAAGTAGGCATAATGCCTAGTGGGCCTCTGGATTTCGGAGGGAACATATTCCTCGTTTGGGTGTGCTACTCCAGCTTATTTATCAAGTGACTCAAAAAGCTGCTAGTTTTCAGTGGGGCCCAGAACAAGAGAAGGCTCTGCAACAGGTTCAGGCTGCTGTGCAAGCCACTCTGCCACTTGGGCCATATGATCCAGCTGATCTAATGGTGCTCGAAGTATCGATGGCAGATAGAGATGCTATTTGGAGTCTGACCACAGAGTCATAAAGCTGGACGTGCACAGCAGCACTCCATTATTAAATGGAAGTATGTACAAGATCGGGCCTGAGCAGGACCTGAAGGCACAAGTAAGTTGCATGAGGAAGTGGCCCAAATGCCCATGGTCTCCACTCCTGTCACATTACCTTCCATCTCCCAGTCTGCACCTATGACCTCAAGGGGAGTTCCTTATGATCAGCTGACTGAAGAAGAGAAAACTCATGCCTGGTTTACAGATGGTTCTGCACAATATGCAGGCACCACTCGAAACTGGACAGCAGCAGCACTATAGTCCCTTTCTGGGACCTCCCTGAAGGACAGTGGTGAAGGGAAATCCTCTCAATGGGAAGAACTTCAAGCAGTGCACCTGATTGTTCACTTTGCTTGGAAAGAGAAATGGCTAGATGTGTATTGTATACTGATTCATGGGCTGTGGCCAATGGTTTTGCTGGATGGTCAGGGACTTGGAAGAAACACGGTTGGAAAATTGGAGACAAGTATTTATAGGGAAGAGGTATGTGGACAGACCTCTCTGAATGGACCAAAGAAGTGAAGATATTTGTGTCTCATGTGAATGCTCACCAAAGGGTGACCTCAGCAGAAGACGATTTTAACTATCAAGTTGATAAGATGATGCACTATGTGGAAACCAGTCATCCTCTTTCCCCAGCTACTACTGTCATTGCTCAATGGGCTCATGAACAGAATGGCCATGGTGGCAGGGATGGAGGTTGTACATGGGCCCAGCAACATGGACTTCCACTCACCAAGGCTGACTTGGCTACAGCCACTGCTGAGTGCCCAATTTGCAGCAGCAGAGACCAGCACTGAGCCCCTGATATGGCACCATCCCTCAAGGTGATCAGCCAGCAACCCAGCGCTAAGTTGATTACATTGGACAACTTCCATCATGGAAAGGGTAGTGTTTTGTCCTTACTGGAATAGACACTTACTCTGGATATGGATTTGCCTTCCCTGCACGCAATATTTCTGCCAAAACTACCATCTGTGGACTTACAGAATGCCTTATCCATCGTCATGGTAGCCCACACAGCATTGCCTCGGATCAAGGGACTCGCTTCACAGCAAATGAAGTGCGGCAGTGGGCCCATGCTCATGGAATTCACTGGTCTTACCATGTTCCCCATCATCCTGAAGCAGCTGGCTTGATAGAACGATGGAATGGCCTTCTAAAGACAAAACTGTGGTGCCAGCTAGGTGGCAATACCTTACAGGGTTGAGGCAATGTTCTCCAGAAGGCTGTATATCCTCTAAACCAGCATCCAATATATGGTGCTATTTCTCCTATAGCCAGGATTCATGGGTCCAGGAATCAAGGGGTGGAAATGGGAGTGGTACCACTCACTATTACCCCTAGTGACCCACTCGCAAGATTTTTGCTTCCTATCCTCATGACCTTATGCTCTGCAGGTCTAGAGGTCTTAGTTCCAAAGGGAGGAATGCTCCCCCCTGGAGACACATCACTAGTTCTACTGAACTAGAAGCTAAGAATGCTACCTGGCCACTTTGGGGTCCTTATGCCTCTGGATCAACAGGCAAAGAAGGGAGTTACCATACTGGCTGGTGTGACTGATCCTGATTACCAAGAGGAAATCAGATTGATGTTACATAATGGAGGTAAAGAAGTGTATGTCTGGAATGCGGGAGATCCCTTAGGGTGTCTCTTAGTACTACCATGCCCTGTGATTAACGTCAGTGGAAAACTATAGCAACCAAATTCCAACATGACTACTAATGACCCAGCCCCTTCAGGAATGAAGGTTTGGGTCACTCCACCAGGCAAAGAACCATGACCAGCTGAGATGTTTGCTGAAGGCAAAGGCAATATGCAATGGGTGGTGGAAGAAGGTAGTTCAAAATACCAGTTATGTACACGTGACCAGTTGCAGAAATGAGGACTGTAATTGTTACGAGTACTTCTGCTTTGTATGTGTGCATCAAATATTTTTTTCTTCACTTATAAAATATAAGGTGTAACTGGGGCATTTTCAATTGTATGCGCGTTAGTTGTATCATGTTAGGTGCAAGTATGACTTTATAATTGTCTTTATTCAGAGATTATGTATGGTTCAAGGAAATGTGTACATGTGCCAAGTTGACAAGGGGTAGACTGTGATGGTTAAGATTGTGTGTCAATTTGGCTGGGCCCTGATTCTCAGTGTTTATATGTGATCACTCCCATGATTGAATCTGCTGTGAGTAGCCAATCAGTTGAAAGGGAGTTTCCTTGGGGGTATGGCCTGCATCCAAATATAAGCAGACGTTCTAGCTTTTTGCTCACTCTGGATCCTGTGGCTGCCTCCTGTTCATCTGACCTCTGGTTCTTGGGACTTGAGCTATCAGCTTATCTGCCGAACTTGGGATTCGTCAATTTTCACAGCTTGTGAGCAAGAGCCCTGCTTTCTGCCCTGCCAATCTTGGGTTTGCCAGCCCCTGCAGCTATGTGAATCCGGAGAAGCCTCTATCATGGACTTGGGATGTTCCAGCCTCTACAATCACGTGAGCTGTTTCTTTGATATGAATCTCTCTATATATATATTTATATGCTTTACTGGTTTTGCTTCTCTAGAGAACTCAGCCTAAGACAGGATACTAGAAGTGATAGGAACCAGAGAAAACTCTCTCTCTTTCTCTGATTTTATGGCTTCTCTCTCACACCATCTTTGTTTTTCATTGTGCATCTGCTCCAGTTACATCTCTGTATCAACTGATTTCTTCTTCTTACTATAATTTCTGCTTCCACCAAGGCCTCTGTGGACTGACTCTATGTCATATTTTGATCAGTTTCTCATTACCCAATTTCAAATACCGAAGGAAAAAAATCTGGTTGGTTCAGCTCATCTTTCTCTAGTCAGACCATGATGGTCCTAATACTCCTGGCTGAGGTATAGTATCATGTGGTGCAGAAGAGCAGAGCAGGTAATGATCAAAATCTCTAGTATAGACTTCTTCTATCTTTCTCTCTTTGGTTGTTTGTGTTTTTAAAATAGTTACCGAATTTTCACTATGTACTGTTCTAGGCAACAGGGCTTTAAAGCCTCAGTCCCTGCTTTCAAGAAGCTAATTTTCCAGAGGGAGAGACAAACAAGCTATTAACTACAAGGCTATAAGATATAGTCATAGCTGCTACAACTAAGGGTGCTAAAGAAGCACACAGAAAGGGCACCCCAACAGACGGGGATGTCAGGGAATCTTCCCAGGTAAGATGATACCTGGGCTGAGTCTATAAGAATGAGTCACCTAGGCAATGGGAGTAGGGGTTTGGTGAAGGGGAATAGCACAGGGAATTCCTGGCAGAGAGAGCCATTTGTGCAAAGGTCTCAGAGAGACCCTGTAAATCCCTGGGGCTGCAGAGGTTCAACAGGGCTGGATGCCTGGAAAGAGACAGGCTGAAGAGGTAGGCAGGGCTTAGATCACAAAGTGCTTTGTAGGCCCTGAGTTTGGAAGGCAATCAGATCACTGAAGAATTTCTAGTGAGGCAGTACTACAATGAGATTTGTATTTTATAAAGACCCCTACGGAAGTAGTAGATTGGACAGGTGTTACTGGATGCTGAGAAGTAAGTTAGAAAGTCAGTGCAGGCTTCAAAGCAGGAAATGATGTGAGGGCTGGAATTAAGGTATGGCATTGGGATGGAAAGGAAGAGATGGATTAGAGGGGTCTTAAGGGACAAGAATAAATACATATACACAAAGGACGCAAAAGGAAGAGGACCAAGAGGCTTGTGGTTTTACTTCCTCAAATACTCTACAGGCTTACCCCCTAACATAGGTCCTACTCAACCATCCAGTTCTGTCTGTCCATATCCTATCCTTGGTGTGCACAAGTGGATGTAAAAAAGTAGGGAGGGGATAAAGCTTCATCTTTAGAGTCTAAGGAAATGTCTTAGGAATGCTCCAAAATCCCTTTTAAACCCTCATCCACTTTTATCCCTCAGCCTCTTTCTCATCAGCCAAGTCTCCCAAGCTCTATTTTCCTTCTTAGCTGCTCTGCTCTCCCACCCTTCCTTAACCGATAATGGCCAGAAATCCCTAATATTCCCTCATTCATCTATTCAGTCAACGTTTACTAATAGTCTGCTATGGTCAGAGAGGAGAGAGTGATCAAAGAGCAATCTCTCCATTACCCCATGACCACTTCTTGTAGCTTCCATGCAGAGGGCAGTCTGAGAGTATGTGAATGCAGTGGGATTAGCAATCAATTAACCAGTCAGCATGGCTTTAATGAACTCAGTGTGGGTTCACTTGTACTGGATCTCACTCTACAGGAACCAAAGGAGGGTTGATATAATTTCCAGCTTTTACCATCTATGAACAACAGCAAGCATAAAGATGCATATAATTTGGGGCTGCTTCCTTTTGGCTTCCTGACCTCCATGATCTAGATCTGCTGTGACTTGCCAGCATGTAAGCAATAAAGCAAATTACTGTTTAGGTAAAAAAAAAAAAAAAAAGAAATGACATCCTTGGAGAATCATTAACAGTTACCTCCCACACCTAGAAAAATGGTTATTATACTCTTCAAGTGTAGCTTGATCTTCAAAGTTAACAACTACTTGCCAACTGGCTTCTTCTCTCCAGCATGTACTCTAACCCAAGACCATTAAGAGGAGGTTTCCTTTGACCACAAGGGATAAGAGGACCATATGTGTGGGGGGCAGGTAGCGGGAGTGTTGGGTCAAACCAAACCAGTTGCCATCAAGTCGATTCCAACTCATGGTGACTCCATGTGTGTCAGAGTAGAACTGTGCTCCATAGAGTTTTCTGTGGCTGATTTTTCAGAAGTAAATCACCAGGCCTTTCTTCTGAGGTGCCTCTGGGTAGACTTGAACTACCAACCTTTCAGTTAGCAGCTGAGCCCTTAGCCATTTGTGCCACACAGAGGAGCCTGTGTGTTGGGAGGGCATCCTTATTTTGAGTTTTATCTTAGAATGGCTTCAAGGGCCACATTCAATAGTGAGATCAAGCCAGCTACACCCCTCTCTCTCATAAGGCACTTCACCTCTGAGTGAAGTGGCTTTGCAAAGTATTTCCAATTTATTTCTAGAAGGGAAGCAAAGCTGTGGGTGAATTTAGGTCAACGAATGAGGAAGGAACAGGAGGAAGAATAATAGCAGAGTACACCAGCATCTGCTTCACTGTGACTGGCCACAAGGCAGTGCAGGGTATCAGTAGATCTAACAGTCTGATGAAAGGCTTCAAGGTTCCACTGAAGTGCTTAGGGAACAATTTAACATGGTTGTTAACAGCTGGGAAACACTAACATCGGACAGAAAATCCCAGAGTGCTGTTATCAGGACCCAGGAGTTTCTATTTGGGCTGAAGAAATGCAAAGGCTACGGGGCCAGAAGGCAAAGCTGTAAATCCTACCCATAGAGGTCAAGACACTGACATAAGGTTGCAGATGGAATTCTTGCAGCCAGCCAAATTAGATTCCCTTAGAAATTTAGTTAACAATCTCTGTCTTGGCTGCTATATTAATGCAATACAAGGTGGCCAATAACAGTTCCAAAAACAGGATTTGTTTTGTTTTGTTTTCACAGTTATAAAAGGGCTTTCTGCAGTTTCCCTCAGGTCACCTACTGCCTCTAACACCCAGAAGACCTGAAGAGACCACACCACTTGGGTCATTATCCCTTCAGCTCTATCATGGCCCTCATTTGTCCCCATTTGTTCAATCAGCTGTATAAAATATACAAACATTTTACTACAGTGGGCTGTAGTCTACACATAAAGCAGATGAATTACAGCTACATGAATATGTAGCAATACATTCCATTTGGCACAAATTGTCACACGATAGCATTTTATGGCAGTTTTGGGACTGTCTCCTAATTTGTACATCCATCTTCTTTGCAAACCAGAGCTATTTCTCTCAGCTTCCTTGGTTAAAGAGAAAGTGAAATCCCTTCTCTTTGAGCCTCAGGTTCACTCCCATTTCCAGGTCACATTCCATTTAATTGCATCCACTTGAACTGTAACTTAATTTGCTTATAAAAGTATCCCAATTACATAGCATTGGTTCAGAAACTCCAAGTTACCTACGCTGTAACTGCTTATTCCTGTTTTAAAATCTTCTCTGAAAGTACCCAAGTTTTCTTTTAATTTTTCCATTGATTTACTCTGCTTCCTAGGGTCTCCTCAGTCTCCAGGGAGTCCCCTTTCCAAGGCCTGCATTTGGTCTGTATTCTACTCAACACCATGTGAAGCATCATTGTAGCACTTCTTCAGAATGAAGTTTTATTTTATTTTCTGTCTGTCTGAATCTTTGTACTGACTGGTCTTCATTTGATTCAAGGAGCTGACACATTCTGGACAGAAAAAGTCTAGCCTGCTAAGTTAATGGGGCTGTCATTCTTCCCTTCTTCCTGAAGCAGATGGTGATATTTTGTTACAAACGTGGATAACCTACCTATTTATTCTCTACCCCTCCCCTAAACAGAACTACAGCCATCTCTGTCTGAAACAAAACTCTCAGTTCAGCAGAGCCATGCCATTTCATTTGTTTAATTACAATGCTTATTTTTACCAACACCCAGCGGCCTATTAGTGAAGGCACACTTTTGGAAATCTAACACACCAGCAAATACATCCTTAGATCACAGACACAGCTCTCCTGCTTTGTTTTATACAAAAAGGAAGGAACACTGATCATACCTACACACTATATTTTTCCTCCATTTCTATCCACTTAAATGCATTTTCTCGAGAAATGACACAAGATTCCTAGCTTTTAAAACCATTACTAGAATTTCCTTCTCAGGCATTAATGTGAATACCCTCTAAAAATCTACTGTAATTGTATCTAATTCCTCTTCGTGCTTTAAAATGGCTTCATAATTCTGGGTAAATAAGCAAAATGGGGTAGGCACAAGCAGGTTAGAGAATAACTACAAGGCTATAACAGTAGCTCAGCAAAGACGTTGATTTAAGAAAATTGTCCGGATGGCTTTGTTGGTGAATTCTTCCAACCATTTAAAGAAAAAATAATACTAATATTACACAAAGTTTCTCAGATTAGACAGAATCAGGGAACATTTCTCAACTCTTTCGCTGAGGCAAACATAACCCTGATAACAAAACCTGACAAGAACACTGTAAGAAAAGTAAATTATAGCCCAATCTATCTCATGAATGTAAATGCAAAAAATATTTTTAATACATTGTACTGAGTCAATTCAATATTCACATGGAAAAAAAATTAACCTTGGCCCCTAACTCACGCCAATTCCAGATGGATTGTATACCTAAATGTAAAAGAAAAAAATAATACAGCTTCAAAAGAAAATATGGAATATTTAATGATCATGGGATAGACAAAGCTTTCTTAAATAAAGCACAAAAAAGCACTAGTCATAAAGAACAATGTTAATTAGACTTCATTAAATTAAAAAAAACTCTCAAAAACAACATTAAGAAAATGAAATCGCAAGTTATTTTTCAATACATATATCCAAGAAAGAACTTGGATCCAAAATATATTAAAAAAAACTACTACAAGTAAAAAAGGAAAAAGATAATCCAATTTTTAATTGGGCAAAATCCTCGAACAAGCACTTCACAAAATAGGATACCCAAATGCCTAGTAAGAGCTTGAAAAATAGTGCTCAACCTCAACAGCCAGTAGGAAGTACAAATTTAAACCACAATGAGATATCATGACACATCTGCCAGAATGGCTAAAAAGTTTTTTAAATAATAATACCAAGGGTCAGTGAGGATGTGAAGCAACTAGAATTTTCATGTACTGCGGTTGAGAAAGTAATGTGGAACAACCACTTTGGAAAATTGATTGGCAATATCTACTAAACCCATGGCCCAGCAATTCTACTTCTAGGTACATACCCAAAAGAAATGAGAATATATGCATTCTACAAGGCATATATCAGAACTGTCACAGCAGCATTACATACAATATCCGCCAACTGGAAACAACTCAAATGGCAATCAATAGAAGAATGGATAAATACTTTAGGACATATTTATACAATGAAATCTACAGTAATAGAAAAGACTGAACTACCAGACTACATAACAACAAGGATAATGTCACAGAAATAATGTTGAACTTGAAAAGCTGGCACAAAAGAGTACATTCTGTATTCTTCCATTATATAAGTTAAAAAGGAAGACAAAACTGATCTATGATGATAGAAGTTTGTTTTCAAAATGCTCCTGAATGATTTTAATGTGCATCGAGGTTTTAGAACTATATGCATAGATGAGGTAACGGAGGTCCCTGGAGGTGAGGTGATTTGACCAAGTTCTCATGATTCCTAGCTTTGTTTTATTTCTCTGCCATTAGGGCAAAAAGATTCCACCAGAACTTGGTTACATGGGCTACACATGGAATCCTAACTGTTAAGCTATTTATACTGTCCCCAACAATCCCACTCAATGTAGATTACATGAACTGCCTGAGAGATCTCTTTCATTAAAGAGTAAGTGAACATTTTTGCCTCTTTTCTCATGGAAACTTTCTTAGATAATTTCTATCATTTTAAAATGGCAAGTGCATAAGAGTATCATTACATGAAGGAAGTAATACATATCTCTCTTAGATGTCATTTCACTTCCTTGTCTGACACTAGTTAGACGAATGTTGTGATATCCTTAGTGTGCATCTTCCAATTTTTTTTGTTTTAACTTTCAGTTAATTTTCAAAATTATTTCTAAAGCTTCTCAAAATGCTAGAGAAAAGGAGAGTTTTTCCATACAGAGATTGATAAACATATTTTTTGGCTCATTACAAAATGCTGATTATGTTCATTCGGCACGGTAATTCTACATGCTGGAACGCTAAACGTAGAAAAATATTTTCTAGTTTTTACCTGAGCGATGTGGAATCTTTCAAATCAGTAAAATTCAACAGTATGTCCAATATAAACAAAAGATGTATTATCACTTTGCACACCTATCTTATTAACAAGACAAATAGCTCAATGAAGGAAAGTCAATTTATACATTCATAGCTGAAGTTCACAAATATGGGTACTGATAATCCCTTGAAAACCACAAGGAAAAATAAGAAAGCAAGAAAAACTAGTAAGAAGAAGAAGAACCAACAAGACTTTAATCAGCTTTATTGCAACAAATTATACTGATGCAGAGAAACTTCCACATTTTTTGCCTTTCTGAAATCTTTATTTTTTTTTGAATAATCAACATATGAAAAAATATTCAACTTCATTAGTAAACAAAGATTCAAATTCAAAAAACATGCCCATCAAATTGAAAAAGATTAAAATACAGAGTGTCAGAGAGGGTAAAGGAGACAGATATGCCTACACCTGCAGGTGGAGATTTAACAATAAATATCAAAATCCTTAAAAATGTTCATGACCTTGAATATTGGAATCCCATTTTTAGAAGTTGTTTATAGGGAAACATTAGGAGTTTATGCTAAGATTTAGTTATAAGGGATGATCTTTACATCATTTTTTAAACAGGTCAAAATTGATGATAATAAGAAAATCTAACATTTATTTATCGAGCACATAAAATGGCCAGGCACTCTGCCAAGCTCTTCACATGCATTATCTCATTTTATTCTCAAACAGCCATGTGAGGTACATTTCATTATTTTTTTAAAATTTTTTTTATTGTTGTAATTAAATAAAGTTTACATTTCAAGTTAGTCTCCCATACAAATTTTTTTTTTTTACATACATTGTTATGAGACCCTAATTGCTCACCTCATTCTGTGACAAAATCTTTTTTCTACTCTAAATTCCTCCTAATTTATTTTGTTTATTTGGACTTGCAGTGAGTTGTCACCTATACAAAATGCTTTGTGGGACTAAAAATGTCTTTCCTTATGGGTATATCTGAATCCCCATTCATTTTCTATTGGTGGAAACACTGGTTCTTAACCTGCAGCTTTTCTTCATCTTCAAATATATCAGTGATGTTAAATAATAGCCATCCAAAGTCATTGTCTTTATAGTTAATATTTTCAAGTACTTTTCAACATGCCTGATAAATTACAGCTGCTAGAGAATTCCCTTCCACCAGTATCCCAATTCAAGGCCAGAGTCACTGTGTACTCATCACCAGCTGGGCAGAGAGTGATTCAGCCCTAAAATTACATGTTGTCATCTGCTTTCCCAGACCACTTCTAGTATTAACTGTTGCAGGCTGATTTCTCTGGGTGCAGAGATCAGCACTTTGTAAGGGAGGGGCAGGGGCAGAATTGGGAAAAGTCAAACTGGGAAGTAGGACAACAAAGCCTTGGCCAATCCCCTGTGTACTTGGAACAGGGACCGTTCATTGGAGTGGAGAAGCGGTAGACCTTTATAACCCTGCTGCCATCAGTTACTGGATGTGGGCCACCCCAGAAAGGGAGTGCCTTTGTGCCAGGGCCGAGGCGAACTCAGGAGTTGACAGCTGGGGCATCGAATCCTTCCTAGAATGGGAACTGTTTCCACAATATAGATGCATGAGGACAGAACGCAGCTCATGTTAGGTCTGAAAAGGATCTTAATCCTCCAACATGACCCCCAATTTCACTTTCAAGACTATTAAGTTTCAATTAAACAATGTGTACAAAAATGAACTCAAACACACCAACAATCATGAAGATGGCACAGGACCTGGCAACATTTCATTCTGTTGTATGTAAGGTCACCATGAGCCAGCGCTGACTCAACAGCAACTAACAAAAAGAAGTGTCATTCAGGCCTGATCTTAATTTGCAGCCCATAGGGTGAGCCAAAACTCTCCCATTTACTTTGAAAAATACTCCAAAATCTCACTGAACCAAATAGTGTAATGTAAGGTCACTATGAAGAGCTTTTAAAAAAGTACTTTTGAAAGACTTCTAGTTTGGTTTTCAAGAAAGATTACATATGAAAAAGGGTTTGGAAGAAAATAATGTAACTCTAAAAGTGGTTTAATATCAGCAGGGAAAAGAGGTGGAAGGAAATTCATGTCATGGAAGTGTGTTTGACCTTAGGTCTTGCTTTAGATATTAATTTCTGATCATTATGAGGCTCACCCAGATTTTAAGGGTCTAGGGACCATTTTAGGAGCCCTAGTGGTACAGTGGTTAAGAGCTCAGCTGCTAACCAAAAGGTCAGCAGTTCAAATCCACCAGCCACTCCTTGGAAACCCCATGGAGCAGTTCTACTCTGGCCTATCGGGTCACTATGAGTTGGAATCAACTTGACGGCAACGGGTTTGTTTTGGTTTTTGTTTTAGGGACCATTTTATAAAAAGCTGTCTTTAGCCTTTTTCTCTTTCTCTGGCCCCAGACCAAGATCTCATAAATCTGTAATTTAAATTCCATCCTGAGGCTTGAAAGCTGTAACCACAACCATTAAATCCAGTGGACATTTAAAAATTCCTAATTTGTGGGGGGACTGGGTTGAATATTGTCCTCCAAAATTCATGTCCACCGGAACCTGTGAATGTGACCTTATTTGCAAATAATGTCTTCGCAGATATAATTAAGTTAAAATGAAGTCACACTGAATTAGGGTGGGCCCCAATCCAATGACAGATGTCTGTATAAGAAGAGGGAAATTTGGACACGGCCACACACAGAAGGAACACAGCCAGGTGAAAACAGAAGAAGGCAGAGATTGGAGTTATAATGCCACAAACCAAGCAATGCCAGGGATTGTCAACAACTGCCAGAAGCTAGAAGAGGCAAGGATGGATTTTTCCACGCTTCCAAGGGAGCGTGGCCCTACCGACACCTTGATTTCCGACCTCTCATCTCTAGAACTGTAAGAGAATATATTTCTGTTGTGTTAAGCTAACCAGTTTGTGGTAATTTGTTACGGTAGCCCTAGGAAACTAATAATACAGGTGACATTAATCCCTCTCGAGAGAGTTCCTTTGTTCTTCCTCACCACAAAACTGAGCACCATGGTATACTATGTTTTATCTTCTTGAAACAGCTGCCATTAACCAGCTGAACAGCCTAAAGAAGAAAAAGGTCCACTGGGCAGAGCATGGATTATCTAAGGAGACTAGAGCTTTGCTATGAGCTAATTTGAAAAATCAGTTTCCTATGCATTAGCCTTCACAAGGTTAAACTGTACACTTCCACTATCAGGCCAATGAAAGTATTTTCAATAAAAATTTCAACAGGAATGCTAAAACCAATGGTCAAACCAAATTCCTTTGTTCCTCTGGTGGCCAATAATAATTGTGTTAAATATTTATCTTGAAATAAATGCAAAAATTAATTTAGTATTATAGATTTAGAACTTGTATCATTGGCTAATAATCCAAATACTATTGCTTAATCCTATCAATAATGCCAAACTGGAATATCACACTTTATTGTAAGGGTTCATGTTTCATTCAAGAAGGGTATGGAGGGTTTCTGAGGGTCTATGCCTTCCAATGAAAATAAATGTTCTCCTTTGGTACTAAAGGTATTCTTGGAACTCTTTCTTCCCTTTGTTCAATAAACTTGATTAGGAACAATTTGGATGCAATGTTTCTTCTCACTAAATTCATACCACCCAAAACTTTGCTCAGACAAAACAAGTACATGGAGTAAGTGATAATATTCAAATTCTTCTCATGTTTTCTTACCGCTTCTTCAGCCTCTTTCTTGCCTCCTCAACCAAAGTGTAAGTTCTTCCAGAGAAGAAATCAAGTCTCGTTTTTTTCTATTGCATCAGTGCCTGGCATAATTCTAGAAGGTAAAACAGTCCCTAAAGGCCTGGAGTAGTGGGACAATTGGATGCAATTTTACAATTTGGTGGGGTTGAAGCTGTGTCACATATCAGACTGACGGGTCTATTTAATTAGTTCCAGTGAGAAGACAGGAGAAGAATGCAATGTCAATACTGTAGAACTCAGCCAGCAAAGGCAACTAAGTGTCAGTATGTGATCCTCCTTCTCCATTTTCCACTGTCACCAATTCAGCCCCCTCTTCCAGACTGACAGATACAATCTGGCAGCACCTCTCTCTACCCCTGCCCTCCAGTCAATTCAAGTTGAGAAAAATGTTGGTAGGCAAAGAATGAGGATATGTGCCTTTGCAACATAATTAGCCTAAGTACCACACCTGTAGGAATCATGTTAATTAGGGATGAAATCATAGACTTTTGAAGCTGCTAGGGGCCTGGATGGTGCAAATGGTTAAGAGCTCTACTACTGACTGAAAGGTTGGAGATTTGAACCACCCAGAGGTGCCTCAGAAAAAAGCCCTGGCAATCTGCTTCTGAAAGGTCACAGCCTAAAAACTCTATAGAGTGCAGGTCTACTCTGCAATACATGGGGTTGCTGTGAGTTGGAACTGACTTGATGGCAACTGGTTTGGCTGTTTGTTTTTTGGTTTAGGGGCCTTAGAGTTCTCTAGAACTCTGCTACTAAAAATAAGTATTAAATAGAAACACAGACTCTCAGGCCCCATTCCTTCTATTGAATTAGAATCTGTGGTTTAACGAGATCCACAAGTCATTCATATGCACAGTAAAACTGGAAAAGTACTGGAACACCCTTTATTATATATACCAGAAAACTGAGCCCAAGAGAAGCTAGATAGCCAAAGTGTATCAGCAGAGATTTGTTGATCAATTAATTCCTTCACCCTGGAGAAATGATAACACCAAAATGTGTAATAAATTTTGGTAAAAGCAGGGCTTTAGCCACTAAGAAATTAAAATTACCAGCAATTCCATGCACAATACTCACAGTTAACATGTTCATGCACTTCTTTCCAATTTTTTAATATTGTTGAAAGGACTGTATTTATAGTTAGATTTATCACATTAAATTATGACAAAGACATATTTCCATGTTATTACCTGGACTATAATAATAACTTTATATAATCATATTCTATAATCATAATATAATCATACTCTTTATAATCATAATATTAATGACTGCATAATACTTTATTATATACTACAGTAATTTAATCATTTCTTTATTGCCAGACACTTAAATCATTGGCAATTTTTACTGTTTAAATAAAGAAGTAAAAAAATATCATTGTAAATAATATTTTGTTCATACTTTGGGTTAGAGGAAAAGCATCACTAAGACCCTCAGTAACCAGTACCAGTTGCTATCAAGCTGATTCCAATTCATGGCGACTCCATATCTGTTAGAGTAGAACTGTGCTCCGTAGGGTTTTCAACAGCTGATTTTTCGAAAGTAGATCTCCAGGCCTGTCTTCTCAAGTGCCTCTGCATGGTATCAAACCACCAATGGTTAGCAGCTGACCATCTCTTCAGAGCCTCACAAATCTTTAAAATATTTACTAGTTAGACTAGGGAAAACAGAATCTCATTGTTTAAATGGAAAATTCAAAATTTATATTGTATTTCTTCTTTTGTGAATAATCTGTTTTTGTACTGAAGTTCTTGGTGTTTTTCTCACTGATTTGTATGTAATATTTATAGTTATAGATATTGTCTTTATTTGAATCTATGTTGCAAATAGCTTTGGATTTTTTTAATACTAAGTATTTTAATGTACAGAAAGTTTTAAAAAAATTTATGCAGACAAATCAAGCTTTTATTTACTCAATCTTTTATTGGTTTCTAGGCTTAGAAAATATTTTCTTACCCAGGTATATACTATTTATTTCTATTATTGTCTAGATTTTGTGTCTTGACTTTTAGATTCAACTGCTTAGTCCATCTGGAGCTGATTTTAGTGTATAATATGAAATGAGGCTATAAAGTGATCTTTTGAAAATCAAGCTTGTTATTTCATTGTTAAGATCTTCTATATCCTTATTAATTTTATGCCTGCTTTATTTATGAATTTTTGAAAGCTGTGTTAAATTTTCAATTACGATTGTAGATTTGTCAAACTTGTTTATTATTTTCTTAGTTATTGCTTTTCAAGGCTATGTTGTTAAGTACTTAAAAATTTATGATTTGTGTTCTTGATGAACTTCTCTTTGCCATTCCTCTTGATCCTTATTAATACTTTTGTCTCAAATTCTATTTGTGACATGAATATTGCTATTAGAGTAGTGATAGTGTGTGTATTGTTTTTGATCCTTTGAGTTTTCAAAATTTCTGTGTGCTTTTACTTAAATTGTGTCTGTGGAAAGTAGTATATTGCTGGATTTAAAAAAATATAATCAGATTATTTTTATTTCAATTTGTGAATTTGATCCATTGATATTTGTTATAATTACTGATAAATTTTGACTTATTTATATACCTTATTTGGGGCTTTTTACAACATTTTTATATCTTTTTTCCTCTTTTAGTGCCTTTGGTTGAATTTTTTCTTTTTTTTCTTTCCCATCTGCTGATCTGGAAGATATTGATTGTATTTCTACTCCTTTGGTGGTAACTCTTAAGTATTTATTTACATACATGTAAATTGGCACAAATGGTTAAGCACTCAACTATTAGCTGAAAGGTTGGTGGTTAGAACCCACTCAGAGGCTTCTTGGAAGACAGGCCTGGTGACCTGCCTCCAAAAGGTCATAGCCTTGAAAACCCTATGGAGCAGTTCCACTCTGCACACATGGGGTTGCCATGAGTTGGAATCATGGGCCAGCAACCAACAACATGAAATTTTTCTTACAAAGTTTTCTTTTTTCAGTACTTCTACCTTTCTCTCAAATACAACAAAGACCTTATTGTAATTTATCTATTCAGCCACCCACCGACAATCTTGTTACTGTTATCTAGAGTTTTATTTTTCCTTTTTAATGCAAAAATTATTACTATTTTTAAATAGTCAATTACATTTACCAGCTCATTTTATCATTTTCTAAATTCACAACTGTTTTTTGGATCCCTTTCTTCTAATCTCCATTCAGTATTCTTGATAATTTTAAAATTTAGAGAGGGGTAAACTCTTCTTCTGAGTATATGATTTATGTTTTTTAGTTTTACTCTACTCTTGTATAACAATTTAGCCACTTCCACAATTCTAATCTGGCAGTTTCCTTCTGCCCTTCAAAGTCTATTATCCTATTGTCTTCTAGCACCTATCGTTGCTAAGGAGAAATTTGTGACGGGTTTCAAAGTACTTCCTTTTAAGGTAATCTACCTTTTCTCCTTGGTAGCTTTCACAATTTTATTTTTTCTTTGATGTTGCAGTTTTACTCTATTATGTCTGGTTTGAATTTATTTATCCTGCTTGATATTCATAGTGCACTCTTATTATGAGAACTCACATCTTTCTTCAGTTCAACAATTATTTCTTCAAAGATTGTTTCTTCTCCATTTTCTTCAAACTTCTATTAGACATATGTTGCTCTATCTATTCTCCATGTGTCAGCTGCTCTTAGATATATTTTATCCCTTTGTCACTCTGAGTGAACCCTTCAGTACCTTCTTTCAATTTCCTGATTTTGTTTGACTAGGTCCAATGTAAAGTATATTCTATTTTTAGAGTTTTAAATTTCAATAACTATTTTTTTATTTTCACAACTCCTAAATGTTTATTTTTTTGTATCATATCTATTTATTTACTTTCTGCTGTTTTTATATCATAATTTTTTTGTTATTCTGATTCCTTCATTTAGCTCTTTGAGTAGTCTATATATATTTATTTTAAATTCTTTGTCAAATTGTTCTATAATATTTGAATCTAAAGTCAATCTATGTCCAATTACTGATTTTGTTGAATAGCTTTCTGAGGTTAAATTTCTTCACATAATGTGGAATTTTTGTTGTATTACCTAAATTAAATTTCTTCATGTATAGAAGAATTTTGGTATGTAGGATCATTGTGAATGTGAGATCTTTGGAGTTTTTTTGTCTTTTTTTTTCTCATTCTCTCCTTTTAGCTATTTACTTGACTTTTTATTATATTTTATCTATAAATTATATGAGTTTTAAATGGATAGGACAGGGAAATAGATCCTCACAAGTTAATTTTTCATACGCCATCTCTTTATCTATGTTAATACTGTATTTTTATGCAAATAATGTGCACCTCCTACATTTGTTTGCTAACGTGCCCTCCCCCTGCAAAGTATTTCCGTAAGCCTGCTATGCTAATTTTTTCACAACAACACGTAAAAAATTAGCATAGCAGCACTTATGAAAATACCTGGGGCAGGGGAGGAGGGGAGGGCATGGTTGGCAAACAAACGTAGAAGGCACGTGTTATTTGTGTAAAAATACAGTACTGGTGTATATTCCTCCAAATGTCATTGAAATTGTGTTAAATCCTTAAATTAATTTGGGAAGAAATGATATTACTATTTAGACTTCCCAGCTAGGAATATGGACTGTGTGAATTTCCATTTAATCGGGTCTTCTTTTCTTTGTCTCAGTAAGCTGTTGTACTTGAATGCCTTCTGCAGTAGTTAAACCCATAGTACTCAAAACAGAGTTGTTGTTCAATATTACTAACTCAAAATTCCTAGAATATAGCCAGGGTGCAGGAATGATCAGACTTGAAGTGATACTTCTTAGTTCCTACAAGGTCTCATCATCAATTAATGCCATTCTTAATTTGTTACTTGCTATCAAAGGATGCCATGAGTAGTACTGCAGGCCCTGTAAGGACCACAAGTGCATTTCTCTCCCTGGGATTGCCGGCTATTTTGATAATTTAGACCTACATCTTCTTGGAGCAGTTTCCTGCAGTCATCTGTTTCCTTTTTTAAGGACAATGTCAAGGCCCAAGGCCAGAAATACACGGCCAAAAGCCAAGGACAGAATTGGTCTACAGGGTAGAGCAGCAGCAATTGTTGATGGAGGGCATATGTGGGTGTGTGTCTGTGTGATTTTGTTCATGCTAGGGACACCAGCTTATAAATCTTTGGAGAAAGGAATCTTCCTCATAATTTTTAAGTTCTTGTTCCCCTACCTTGGAGCCCTGGTTAACAGCTTGGTTGCTAACCAAAAGGTCAGCATTTCAAATCCACCAGCTGCTCCTTGGAAACCCTACAGGGCAGTTCTACTCTGTCCTATAGGGTCACTGTGAGTCGGAATCAACTTAATGGCAACGGGTTTGGTTTTGTTTTTTTGTTTGTTTTGTTCCCCTACCATGTATTTTATTGATTATAAAGTATATTACCAACTGCTAATTAGCTGGAAGAGAAACTATAGCAACTAATAAATAAATACGCTATTATATTCATACTTAATCTATTCAATATTTTTCTAAATCTGAGCATTAAAGCTGAATATGATAAAGGTAGAAACCTAAAGAATCATAAGCCTGTTTTATTTGACTATTGTGTTTATTCAGCAGAGGGAGCCTTCAAATGTTCAGGGGTACAAATAAAGGTACTAGTATGTTACATGCTTCAACCTAATTAACTCATTTACATTTTAATGTAATATCTGCTATCTTCAAAAGAAATGTCACTTGGCCTACCAATCACTAAGGAAAAGTAGATTTAAAATATAAACAATTTGTTCTGATATTTGTCAAAAGTAGGTGTTTACAAAATGGAATCATTTCTTAACTTTCTTTAAATGATGAATAATGTATACCTATATGTGAGATGCAGAGCCCTGGTGGCATAGTGGTTAAGCGTTCAGCTGCTAACCAAAAGGTCGGCAGTTCAAATCCACCAGTTGCTCCTGGGAAGCCCTATGGGGCAGTTCTACTCTGTCCTATAGGATCTCTGTGAATTAGAATCGACTCGATGGCAAAAGTGTTTTTTTTTTTTTTTTAATACGTGAGATATGTGTATATGTATAGATCTACATATAACATGATATTTTCTTTCAAAACAGAGAATAAGCTTTAAACTGAAGCAAAGTATTAAGAAGAATAAAATTCCTGATGACAACAATAACAACAGAAACCAAATCAAAACAAATCAGAATCTCATTAGACAGGAAGGACACAAATTGTCTTGAAATTTGTGCTTACATGGGTCATCTCTTTTATAGCTACAAAATCAATTTGCCACAAGATAAAACAGTTTCAACTGAGCATTTTTAATTAAACCAGTCTAATACAGTACCCCATTAACTAAAGAACTAAACATAGTATTTATAGACACTTCTTAAGAACTTTAAAAATAGATACCAAAATTATACTTAAAATTCCATATTAAAACAAAAATCCTAAAATCCAATAGATTAAAGTGAGTTATTGTAAGAAAGAAATTCTAAAATGGCAGAGTCATTCCTTGATAATTACACTGTGCCGCACTTCAGAGGTCATGGGAAGACCAAGTAAGGGAGATTGAAAACATTCCTTTGGCTGAATTATGTCCTTGTAATTTGCCACAAATCATTCAATTAAAACAAAAAACCTTAAATTATTACCATAATAATCTGAATCTTTGACTATGTACTAATACTCTGAAGAAATTAATGCTGTCCTATGAAAATTATTGAAGCAGAAAGAAATAAATTACTGTATTGAACACTTTGGAAAGACAGGTCTTTACTAATCAATCACAGAAAATTCCTATTCAGAAACCAGCTTTCAAGAATGAAAATAATTCACTTTAAACATATATTTTAAGTATATCTTTCATTCTCAAAGACCAGAAACTTTGTGAGTCCATAGCCATTTTACTAGGTTCTGCAATGTTCTTTCAACGTTCCTTCTGAGGATTTAATTTTTACTGGAATGAAATTTAATAAAATGGTTCCTCATTGGAAAATGTCAGTTACTAGGATAGTTACTGTAACACAAGCTTTCTACTTTCATCAAACTTTTCATTACTAAAGGATTTGATAGTAGCACTTTCTTCAAGTTATCTCTTTCATCCTTAAGTATCAACTTTCTTTATTTCACCTGTCATGCTAATATGTTACCCAGACCTTTGTCATTACTAATTATAGAAACTTCGTTAATCATAAGCATGATATAAAAGAAAAGTAACAGTAGGTTCTACAGGTTTGGGAAATCACACCAAATTGTAGATTCCTTGAGGGGACATATTTGAGCTGTTGACTTTCAAGATTGGAATAGATCTTAACAGACACTTAGTTTAAAGGTTAAGTGCTCGATTACTAACCAAGAAGTTGGCAGTTGGAACCCACCCAGAGCCACCTTAGAAGACAGGCCTGGTGATCTGCTTCCAAAAAGATCACAGCCTTGAAAACCCTATAAAGCAAATCTACTCTGCACACATGAAGTTGCTATGGGTTGGAACAGACTTGATGGCAATGATCAACAGTCTAAACTCAGCCTTTCTGCAATATCCCTAACAGATTGTATACAGCATCTAGCTAAACCAGTCTAATTCAGATGAATCGATTATCTTGCATGACAGGCCATTTTGTTTTAAATAGTACTAAAGTGTATTGTAAATTATCTTAATTCTATAAACCTAGATCTGACTTCCTATAACGTCCACTGATTGGGAACCCTGGATTTACATAAAGAAAATCTATTCTATTTTCTCCAAGACAACACTTAAAATGTTTGAAAATACCTGTAGTATCTACCCATCCCACGTTGCCTTCCCCTTTTCAAGTTAAACATTGGCCATATTCTTCAACTTCATTACCTCACCCTTTCTTATCTGAATGCACTCCCATTTGTGATGTCTGATCAATGACAAGTGAGAAGGGGCTGCAACCTCCCTATTGTAAATCCTATTTTTGTGTTTTTGCTTCTTAATGTGGAATTTGCTTTTTGGCAGCTATTCAAAATGTTATTTCCTTTTGAGTTTAAGTTGATTGAAATCTCTGGGCCTTTTCATTGGATGTGTTGTTAAGACAGTCTCTTTAATGCTCTATTTGCCTTTTTTGACCTGTATGAAGAAGTTTTCATTTACACTAAAATTAGTTATCAATAATAGAATCAGAAAAATATTCAAATCTATACAATTCCACCAATCTAAGCATGTCAAGTTAACTATTTAAACTTTTCCCTGAAGTCTTTCCCATATGCTTAATAGTAATCATATTATAGATACCATTTTGAATTATTTCATTTTACACTGTCATAAGTATTTTTCCCTATTTCTAGATAGATTCTAAATTTTTCATCTTTTGTAAATCTTCTGCATAATATTCCATCAAGTTGATATATCACAGTTTCATTAAGCATTTCCAGGTTTTGTTATTATAAATAATTCTACTTATTTCCTTGAAATAAACTCCCAGGATTATAAAATTAAATGAAGTCATTTACGGCTCTAGAGTCCTATTGACAAATTGTTTCCAAAATGGAAGGAGATACTTGTGCTAGGTTTTCCCTAATTCTCAAGGAATGGTGATCCAGAGAACTACCCTCTAAACTTTTCAGAACCTCCTTGTTTTCCTCAAGCCAAGATATGGACATTACAGATATTGGGTTTAACTTCTTAATGCTAGAAAATAAGACTAGTTGTGATGCTTTTTGACTTTATGCTACATTCTCTAGCAATTGTATTCAAAGGTCTGTTATAATGTGGCCTCTAATTACCTTTCCTAGATCATTTCCTCCTATTCTCTTCTCTCCCTCCAAGTAGAGGTAATAGCTTACATCTTGTGTTCTAATGGAGCCTTGACAGTGTAATGGTTAAGAGCTCGGCCGAGTGTCTGGGACAATCCAGAGCAAAACTGGCAGGATCTTCAGGGCCCTGCTCCTTCAAACGGGTTGGTTGTATTTAATCTTGATTTTCCCCAGCTGGCATCTGATACCCTGAAGAAGGCTCCAGGCATACTCATGTTCACTGACTCCTTTTTTTGCCCCCTGCAATCCTGATAGTGGAAATTTTACCTTTGTTTCCAGAATGTAATTCACTTTTCCTGCTGAGACTGAGATTCATTTATCTATCTACAGGACTGCCTTTCTCCATAGCGTCTGCCAACCCCACTCCTACCCTGGGGATTGTACCCCCTGGACATATTGCTTACCTCAGACAGGACACCTGGACACTACTAGGTAAAGCACATCTTCTACCAAGAAACTGTCACTGACTTGCCTCAACTAACAGACAGAACCCTTAGCAATAATAAAAGGTTTCCTTTGAGCTTGAGCTCACCACACCTTTTGGGTGTCATATTTACATTCATAGAAACAATATTATCTCTTAGAGTTATAATTCAATTCACCACCCTCCAAAATACACCACAGATACAAATGTATACCCCCAGCTTGAGCATCTTGCCACTTCTTGGCTTATTTTCCACTGGCTAATGACCCTCTGTAGGGATCTCAGCCTGCCTTATTGTATTATGGGAGAATCTAGTTTTGTTTTTTTACACTCAAGATTTTTTCTCTTATTTCAAAGTTTAGAAAATTGTCAAATCTTGGAAGATATTTGTGACTGCGATACTAGGGTTATGTTCTTCCTTTAAATTTAATCTCACAAATTTTGATTCATTAATCCTACCTTTAAAGATCATCTTGAATATGAATTCTGTTATTCAATATATTTACATCAACAGATTTATCATCTAATACTTGATAAGAAAATCTTTGTATTTTCATACAATTAATAAATTAAAACTATTGTCAAATACCAGATCACTGACATACACTTGGGGTCTCCTCTCATTTAAAAACATCTAGTGATCTGTGCATGTGATATTAATGATATTGTTCAATAATTTCCACATTCTGTTGGATCACCTTTCTTTGGAACAGGCACAGATATGGATCTCTTCCAGTCAGTTGGCTAGGTAGCTATCTTCCAAATTTCTTGGCATAGTCAAGTGAGCGCTTCCAGCATTGCATCCATTTGTCGAAACATTTCAATTGGTATTCTGTCAATTCCTGGAGCCTTGTTTTTTGCCAATGTCTTCAGTGCAGCTTGGATCTCTTCCTTCAGTACCATCAGTTCTTGATCATATGCTACCTCCTGAAATGGCTGAACATTGACCAATTCTTTTTGGTACAGTGACTCTGTGTATTTCTTCCATTTTCTTTCATGCTTGCTGCCTCATTCAATTTTGTTTCTCATAGAATCTTTCACTATTGCAACTTGAGGCTTTAATTTTTTCTTCAGTTCTTTCAGTTTGAGGAATGCTGAGCGTGCTCTTCTCTTTTGGTTTTCTAACTCCAGGTCTTTGCACATTTCATTATAATACTTTAAAATGAAAAATTATGTAAAAATTATGTAGTAAAATTACGCTGAAGATAATTAAAAAATCGTCGTAGCAGTACATTGACGGGGAACTGTCAGAAATTCAAGCTGAATTCAGAAGAGGGCAGGGAATGAGGGATATCACTGCTGATGTCAAACGGATCTTGGCTGAAAGCAGAGAATACCAGAAAGATATTTACTTATGTTTTATTAACTATGCAAAGGCATCTGACTGTGTGGATCATAACAAACTATGGATAACATTTTGAAGAATGGGAATTCCAGAACACTTCATTGTGCTTATGCAGAACCTGTACATGGGCCAAGAGGCAGTCATTTGAACAGAACAAGGGGATACTGCTCAGATTTACCATTTCATGAACGAATTATTTTATGTTTGTAATTTTTTAGTGACATAATTTTTTTTTCACTAATACGATACATGCCGAATCACTAAGTGTTGGTAATCTTTTGTTATGTAATGGTTTTTTATTAATATTATTTGGTACACATATATACCAGTAAACTCTGGAGATAAGATAGGTGGAATGAGACAGAGGAAAAAAATTTTTCTTATCAATTTTTTTTTGTTGAGTGAAACTTTTGAAAACATGTGGTAACACATAAAGGCATCCTATAATTTTGCATAACTGCCCTTAGCACTGATTGGCTGATCACATCAGATGACATCATGAAGGATGATTATATCATTGCATAACTGCCAAACTACATCATTACACACATGCCAAACTACATCATTACATAATTGCCAATCCACCGTGAATCACAGCCCAGCAAAGTAGACACACATCCTGAACCATCCCAACAGGATAATACAAATACCCTACCTTCAAACCAATGTGAGAATACACAAAGGAAGACATTGCATAATTCCAGCCTTCTGTAAAACTAAAGCTCCAAAGAAAAGTGCTGTCATGGGAACATTACCACTGCAATAAATTACCTCTTGTTCTGAGCAAAACAAGTACTTACAGCTCAGAAACCAGAAGATAGGTCCTTGACAATTGCACGAAACGTACATGCAGTACGTAAAGGAAGCTACAATGTGTGCTTACACTGTATTTCTCCCAAAAATAAGCTTTTCACATGAATATTACCTAATCCTGAAAACCACACCTACACAATAATACAAAGAAAACTATAAATAACCATACAAGGCTATCTCACTGTTCAGAATTCCAAATGGCCAGAAAATGTAAGTGGTACTTATTTCTACCTGTGTACACGAAGTACATCAAGGATGTGTGTTTACAGTGTTTTCTGCCTGAAAATAACTTATGCACTTGAATATTATCTAATGCCAAATACTGCACCCTCCCAATAACACAAAGGAAACAGTAAATGTACTTATAAGACTTATCTCGCTGTACAGAGGGGAAAAGAGACAGAAGTCATTCACAGTCACTCCTCCCAGATGCAGCGCCTCCTGCAATAACTTCTCAGCACAATAATATGGTGCTCACGAACTTCCTTCTGGCTTATGCAGCTACAGAAGTCCCTGTGCCAACACCAGCACACATTAAAAATGTTACAAAAGCAGACCTATAAACCCCAGGGACAGAAAATGTGAGTGGTACATATATATACCAGTATACATGAAAGGTGTGCATCTGGGTTGTGTCCTTTCACCATACTTATTCAATCTGTATGCTTCTGTAATCCGAGAAACTAGACTATACGGAGACAAACACAGCATCAGGACTGGAGAAAGCCTCATTAACAACCTGTGATATGTAGGTGACACAACCTTGCTTGCTGAAAGTGAAGCGGACTTGAAGTACTCACTGATTAAGATCAAAGACTAGAGCCTTCAGTGTGGATTACACCTTAGCATAAAGAAAACAAAAATAGTCACAACTGAACCAATAAGCAACATCATGATTAACAGAGATTGAAGTTGTCAAGGATTTCATTTTACCTGGATCCACAATCAATGTCCATGGAAGCAGCAGCCAAGAAATCAAAGGACATATTGCATTGGGCAAATCTGCTGCAAAAGATCTCTTTAAAATATTAAAAGGCAAAGATGTCACTTTGAGGACTAAGGTGTGCCTGACCCAAGCCACAGTGTTTTCAATAGTCTCAAATGTATGTGAAAGCTGGACAATGAATAAGGAAGACTGAAGGAGAATTGATGCATTTGAATTACAGTGTTGGTGAAGAATATTGAGTATACGATAGACTGCCAGAAGCATGAACAAATCTGTTTTGGAAGAAGTACAGCCAGACTGTTCCTTAGAAGTGAGGATGACAAAACTTTGTCTTACATACTTTGGACATGTTATTAGTCCCTAGAGAAAGACATTATGCTTGGTAAAGTAGACAGTCAGCAAAAAAGAGGAAGACCCTTAACAAAACAGATTGACACAGTGGCTGTAACAATGGGCTCAAACAGCAATGACTGTGAGGATGGCACAGGACCAGGCAGTGTTTCATTCTGTTGTATATAAGGGTGTGTTGGAACTGACTCTATGGCACCTAACAACAACAACAACAACAACAACAACAGGGATCCATAGACCTGTACTGTAATCTAGTCCACATTTCTCTCTCTTGTCCACTCTGTTGCCATAAGAGACTTGGAAAATGCCTTCCTGAAATCCAGATAGACTATTCATACAGATTTGCCTGATAAAACAGTATTTTCATATTAAGAAATAAAAAGATGTTCCTAGGGATTTTTTTTTTGACGTACTTGTATCATTTTTATCTTAATTGTATTTGTCTTCCATATTCAGAAGTTGTAAAGTTGATGTTGGATATTTCTAAATGGCTACTGATCTTTATTCCACCCTACTAGTCCCTTTAAGCTTCAGAAGTAAGGCTACCTACTATCAAGGTCCCTAGTTTTATAGTTTCCCAAGGTTCCTCTGAGTTTGGCAAATTTTCTTAGGAGAACCATAAATATTTCAGAAGGTAGAATTGTTGATTACTATATTTGGCTCATCAGACATTTCCTGAGCACTAGATTTCCATAAAAATAGCTTGCTAGTAAGTATCATAAGTAAGCAATTTTTTTTTTTTAACAATTATCAAGAAATACTAGGAATTATTCTGGGAATATAGTGGAGAATTTGTTTTCTCATAACAAACAATTCTGTTGCTTTCACAATTGTTATTTCAGTTGTTTATAAAGATATATCTCCTTCCACTTTATCCCACAGGACTTCTGCCTTCATATGAAGGACCCCTGCCCAGTCCATCCCATCATTTCCCTGACCTGTTTAAAACAGATTTCAGGTGAAACTGGAAGCACAAAGTTCTAGGTATATTTAACTTAGAATTTTGGGTGAAGGGAGGGGGTCTAATCACTTACAAAATTCAAATTCTGTCTTACACATTATTTTGTATTACAAAATAATTTTTCAATGGCTCAAATTTAGGAAAATAGTTTCACAGCCACGATCTTAAAATTTAAAATAAAAGTCCTGAAATTATTGCATTAAAAAAATTCCCATCCTATTCAATATTAACCCTATCAATAGGGAACACATAACAAATGAAAACCTTTCACCTCCACTATGAAATTCTTGACATTTACGCATTGCTATGGATTTTCTTAGCAGAATGTATACATATGACTTTAAATTAATGCTTTCCCTTAGGAAGCTCTCATGATATTTTTCTCTAAAGTTCCAGTGCTAGAACTGTTAGTTTAAACCTTCACCATGCTGAAAACAAAATCTAATGCAGATTTCTATTTTTAAGTTGATGTGTTTTTAGGGCAATGTTTATCTTATTTATTCGTCATGACTTTTGGTAATTTCTCATTCCTGCAAGTCAGACTGAAAGGAATGAGTATTTTGTAATTAGGACATTCAACAACTAACCTCGTTGAATACTAGAAAGCACAAAATAAAAAAGCTAGCACTGTTTTGGTCCCTCAGTGATTCAATGGCAGCATCCTTTTACTTTAACTTGTCACCCAGAGTAACATGTTCAAAACATACACTCTCAGTTTTAATCATCAAATACTATTCTGTATTGTGTGGAATTCTGGCCATTTTCCTTTAAAAGCTAATTATAAAAATAAACTAGCAACATATATGACCACCTCTGTAGTCACATACATTTGTGTTCAGTTTAATAATGCTTTGCATATTTAGTTAAAGAGCCAGTTTAGTTATGATTTAATGGTCTATTTTTTGCCATAACTCATTTTATGTCAACGTTGGCATCAAGCAAAGAAATAAAATGGGAACATATAGTGAAAAGGGTATTTGTGACCTGTTTATAAAGCATTAATGGTTTCATTTATATGCATTATAGGATGGTAAAGTGTAATGGAAAATGTTAAATCCCACTTGCAGTGATGAGCAACTTTTGCTGTGTGGTAATACAAATAGATGAATAAAACAAATTTGCCCTTTATTGTGTGCTAACAGCATTACCACATATTCACACACCATAATTAGTGACACTCCACATTCTCAGGAATCTTAGTTTGTAGAAAGCAAGTGGACAAAGAGTATTATTTAATGCACCAACAATTCAAATGCACACATGATAAAATGGTTGCCTTTAGCGTAGCATGCAGGGAATGAGATCTTAGGAATGTCTCAGTAGCAAGTGTTGGATATATATATACACACAGCCAGATATGTACACATTTGGCCTCTTTCGATTTGTTTCCCCTTCTCTGTTGCTCTTCTTTTTTAAGCCATTGACTTCATTGCTTATTCAAGAACAAGTTACCTGAAGTCATTGTCATGTTCTTCAGATTAAAATAACAAATACATATTGTGATTTTGTGCTGCTATGAAATCCATCTAGAACACCTCTTTTAAGGTGGAGGAATTGTTCATTCTAAAATAGACGGTTTTGTCTGCTATAACAGCTCCATCTATTTAATCATTTTGGAAATAGAATTGATTGCCTAGTACACAATCTTCTGATTAAAAGCTCTATGAGAGATACATTCTGTATAGTATACTTTTTGGTGAAATTACTTATTGACTACTTCTGAGGATCATCATCTGCTCCTAAACAGGATAACTACATGGCTTTATTTTCTCTAACCCATCTGTAAATGCCATTCCTTATTCTTACATGATTTGAGAAATGACATATGCCAGATAATCAGGCTGATGTTTCTTCCCTTCTTTTACTTTGGAGAATTGGAATATTGCTTTAAAATCTGTATTGCTCCACTATATGCTTAGTGATTGAGAAGACTCACTCCAGTGGTTTAACCCTACACAAAATCTTCCAAATAAAATTTAATTAACAAGCTCAGCTAGACTGTAAGACCATGAGGGCAGGATCAGAACTCTTTGTTGACTATATGTGCAGCATCTAGAATGAATTTTGGCATGTAACAGGCTATCAAGAAAGGTTTCGGTTTATGGCTACTTAGGGCAACTAGATGCCAAGATCAGCTGTAGTCATACTTGAACCAAACAACCCTTTCATCATTAGAGGCTCTTCCAGTATGAATGAGAGCTTTCATTAGCCTATAAAAGGCATGAACCAGGGGTTCTCCCTCAGATTTCACCTCAGAATGGAGTCAAACCATATGTTTTGCTTTGTGCTTTTCACTGGTTTCTGAAAGGTCCATTATTCTACTATTGATATGGGACGTTAAACTGAATTATAATAGAGCCTTCAGTTCTGATAAATCAATAGATTTGTTCTATGTTGACTTATGCACACTTGGCTTATAACTAACCTTGGCTTATAACTGACCTCAGAAATTAAAAAGATCACCACAAGCCAGGCTCAACAACAGCACTATTTTGTGATCATTAAAATAATCCTTATAAAGCATTTTGAATGACATAGGAAAATACTTTTATTTCAAACAACATGGAATAATTAGGATATAGTATGATCACAGCTATTTTTGAATACTTAGAAAAGTACACTGGAAGGTAAAAACCAAAAAACGTGTTGCCATCAAGTCGACTCTGACTCATAGCAACACTACAGGACACAGTAGAACTGCCCCCATAGAGTTTCCAAGGAGCGGCAGGTGAATTCGAACTGCTGACCTTTTGGTTAGCAGCTGAGCTCTTAACCACTGCACCGCCAGGGCTCCACTGGAAGGAAAGACACCAAAATTACAAGTGATTATCTTTGGGTGGCAGGATTATTGGTATTTTTCTTTTTCTACGTTCCTGTACTTCCAACTTTTTTTTTTTTTTTACAATAAATAGTATTTACATAATTAAAAACTTTTATGTTTACAATCTTATCAAATCACTATTCATTTTCCATTTATTTTATTTCTAGACAATTACTCATAAAACTCTGCAGTTTAATTAAGATCTAAGATTTCACAAATGACTAGGATGAGAACATAATTTTATTTGCATGAATAATATTGTTATTGCATGTCAACATTGTTCTGAAAATGGAGAGGGTGTCCTGCACTAGAACTTGTCACTACAAAAATGAATATACACTTAGAAATGTCCATCTATTTCTCCAAGTTATTCCTTTAAAAGAAAGGCATGTGACTAACCTATCTTTTTTCTATGTTTCCTCATGTTAACTTTAATTCATGGTGGACATTAACTGTAACTTCGTGTGGTACCTACTGAAGAATCCTAAGAATCGCTTTTATTATTATTTTTAGAAAAGGGACTGCCATTTGAGGTTGCTGGAAGTTTTAGTTCCTGGAGTTGGAAATACCAGTTTGGTTTTGGAATAAATTCCCTTTATTTTGGGAATATTAATCAGGATGGAACTTTTGGTAACATAAAAATATCTACCATTATTCCTGGAGGAAATTATAAAGTCACCATAAATCTGAATGCAGTTGCTGCAGAAGGAGCCCTTGTTCTGTTAGGTAAGGTACATAAATGACTGTTTTTAGGCCGACAGTGCCCTTACAGAGTTGGACAATGGTTTTCTCAAATTTACACTGAACTATTCATGCCCCCCACATATTAAGATTGAATTACCTGACAATACTATTCAAAGCAATCTACAAATTCAGTGCAATCTCCATCGAAATTCCAACAGTCTTCCTTACAGAAATAGAAAAACTAATCCTCAAATTTATATATGGAACGGCAAGGGACCCCAATAGCTAAAACAATCTTGAAGAAGATGAATAAAGTAGGAAGACTCGTACTTCCTGATTTCAAAACATACTAAAAAGCCACAGTAATTAAAACAGCCTGGTACTGGTACAATAATAGAGACATAGACCAATGGAATAGAATTGAAAGTCCAGAAATAAATCCATGCGTCTATGGTCAACTGTTTTTCCACAAGGGTGCTAAGTCCATTCAATGGGGAAGGAAGAGTCTCTTCAATAAATGGTGCTGGGAGATTGGATTTCCACATGTAGACGAATGAATCAGGGTCTATGCCTCACACCATACACAAAATCCAATTCAAAATGTATCAAGGATCTAAATGTGAAAACTAAAACCATAAAA
Source organism: Trichechus manatus latirostris (assembly GCF_000243295.1). Classification (NCBI taxonomy): domain Eukaryota; kingdom Metazoa; phylum Chordata; class Mammalia; order Sirenia; family Trichechidae; genus Trichechus; species Trichechus manatus. The sequence continues at coordinate 1,288,351 of NW_004444090.1, forward strand.
TTCTTAGAAGAAAATGTAGAGGCTAGGCTGTGGAACACAGCTTTTAACGATGCAGCATCAGATACGACAACAAAAGCACCAGTAGCAAAAGACAAAATAGATACTTGAGACCTCATAAGAATTAAATACTTTTGTTCATCAAAGGACTTCATCAACAAACTGAAGAGACAACTTACAGATTAGGAGAAAAAATTCGGGAACTATATATTCAATAAAGGTCTAATATAAAATATATATATATGTATATATATATATAAACTTCTACAATTTAACAACAAAAAGACAAACAACCCAATTGAAAAATGAACAAAGGACTTGTCTTAGTTATCTAGTGCTGCTATAATGGAAATACCACAAGTAGATGGCTATAACAAACAGATTTATTCTCTCACAGTCTAGTAGACTAGAAGTCTGAATTCAGGGCGCCAGCTCCCGGGGATGGCTTTCTCTCTCTGTCGGCTCTGGGAGAAGGCCCTTGTCATCAATCTTCCCCTGGACTAGGAGCTTCTCAGTGCAGGGACCCTGGGTCCAAAGGACATTCTATTCTCCTGGCTCCTGTTTCTTGCTGGTATGAGGTTCCATGTCTCTCTGCTTGCTTCTCTTTTATATCTCAAAAGCGATTGGCTTAAGACACAACCTAATCTTGTAGACTGAGTCCTGCCTTATTAATATAACTGCCCCTAATCCTGCCTCATTAACATCATAAGGGTAAGATTTACAACACATAGGATAATCATATCAGATGACAAAATGGTGGACAATCACAAACACAACACTGGGACTCATAGCCTTGCCAAGTTGATGCAGATTTTTGAGGGGCACAATTCAATCCATGACAGGACTTGAACAGACATTTAACCAAAGAGGATATCTAAATGGTTAACAAGCACATGAGAAGATGCTCAATGTCACTAACCATTGTTGTTGTTGTTAGTTACCACTGAGTCAATTTCAACTCATGGAGACCCCACGTGTGCAGAGTAGAACTGCTCCACAGGGTTTTCAAAGCTGTGACCTTTCGGAAGTGGACTGAGATGCCTCTTGCTGGGTTCAAACCATCAACCTTTCGGTTAATAGATGAGCGCTTAATGAACGACTTGTGTCACCCAGGGACTCCACAAGCCATTAGGAAGATGGAAAAAAAAAAAAAAAAACCCACAATGAGATACCATCTTATCATCACTAGAATATGATAATGATTAAAAAAAAAAAAAAAGGAAAACAACAGGTGTTGGCAAGGTTGTGGAGAAACTGAAACTCTCATCCATTTGATGGTGGGAATATAAAATGATGCAGTCACTATGGAAAACAGTTGGATGGTTCCTCAAAAATTAAACACAGAACTACAATATGACCTAGCAATCCCAATCCTTCAGGTTTCCTGGGAGGTAACCTAAGCAAAAGAGTTGTGGAAAAATTTATTGGATAAAATAAAATATTTTTTTATAGCACCTGCTATAAATAAGCAAATAACCTTTTCATCTTCTGTTGGTGGTTTTGTAAGAAGCTACAACTATGGTTATCCTCAGCATTTTTCATATATTTAAAAATAGCCATTTATTTAATATTATGTTTTTTAAAATAAAACAAACTAGAAAGAAAAAAGAATCTTCTCCTATTGAAAAATAATGAACTTTAAAATCTTATTAATTACAAAGAAATGTTATCTTTAGTTTTAGCCACCAAATGTGATCTATGTTTTTAAAAATTCTGTAAATATATGATATATGCCTGATCTTTGCATCACTTTTTCCTGAAAAACAAAAGACAGCATTTTTAAAAATAGAGATTCACCTAACTATATGAACTGTATTGAGCTCTGGTGGCATAGTGGTTAAGTGTTTGGCTGCTAACCAAAAGGTCAGCAGTTCGAATCCACCAGCCACTTCTTGGAAACCCTATGGGGCAGTTCTACTCTGTCCTATAGGGTCGCTATGAGTTGAAATCAACTTGACGGCAAGAGGCTTTAACTACATGAAAGCTAATATTTACACTTGACAGAAGATGACTGTGAAATACAAATAATTGAGTAAGATAACTAAAATTAAAGCTTCAAAAAGTAGGCCAAAACCTAAGATAAAAACAGAAATTTTCTAGAAAGCAGCCAAAATCTTGAGACAGAAGTTTGGGATCACCAAGGGATCCCAATGGAACGAACAAATTGAGAGAGCTTATGGAGCTCATTATAGAAACAGTAGATTGCCTGTGGGGAACAAAGGAGAAGAGAGTCCAGAATAAAGTGAGCCACTCTGCTTTAGACAACTCCTTTCCTTTTCCTTTGGGGCTGTGGTCTTGTGGAGGCACCAGTTCTGGAGGAGAGATGATGAGTTCAGTTTTCTGTCTCAGGTCTGGTCACCTGAAAATTTATTCACAACTGAGCCTCAAATCCCCCGATTCTATGTCAGTCAGAATAGGTTATTCTGTGAAAACAAATCACCCAGGATTTCAATAGCTTAAATAAAATAAGGGTTAATTACTCATTCATGTTACATGTCCTTCATAAGTTGGCTGGGGTTCCATATTGTCCCTATTCAGGGACTAGGCTAACAGACTAGCTGCCACCTGATATACTGCCAGTTTCTGTGACAAAAAGAAAGAAAAATGCAGCTAATTGTGTAGTAGCTGTTAAAGCTTCTGCCTAGACATGACATATCCAATATTCATTCATAGTTCATGAGCCAAAGCATGCCACATGACCACTCTCAACTTCAATAGAGGGTGGGGAAGTATACTCCTACCACGTGCCTAGAGGGAGAGAGAACTGGAGTGTTTGGAGAACAGCACTAATGACTACATTTCCTAATCCATAATCATCACCTAAGGAGACTCATTGCCAGCTTCGTGTGGATCCATAAGAATATATCCTAAAAGAGTTGCCTGAAGATTAAGGAGTTCCTGGGTGGTACAAACAGCTAGAATGCTAACCAAAAGGCTAGAGGATCAAGTTCACCTTCAGAAGACAGGCCTAGTGATCTACTTCTGAAAAATCAGCCACTTAAAATCCTATGGTACATAATTCTACTCTGACACACATGGGGTCACCAGGAGTCAGAGCGGGCTTGACAACAACCGGTTTTAAAGTCACTAAAGATCTTTCAGTCTTGGCCATTTAACTTAATTGAATATTAAGTTCAGTCAGGGAAAGAATATTCCTCATTTTTATTTTCCCACCCTAATCTGAGTCTGTTCTTTCTCCCCAGTCCAATAGCATGATCCCACTCTATTTCACATACTCATTAAATTCATTCATTCAATAAATATTGAGAATCTAGCATGTGGCAGTCACTAAGAATATAGTAATGAACAAGGCAGACATCAAACAATATCCCTATCATCAAAGAGCTTAAGGTCTAACAGGAAAAATAGACATTAAACAATTAATTGCATAATTATTTACTTAGGATTGTAGTAAGGACTAGGTAGGCAAATGCAGTGTGCAATGAGAATGTAAGAACAGGGAGGTCAGCTATTTGGGAAGTTGGTCAGGTGAAAGGCTGGGGAACTATTACAGAAAGAAAAGCTTGTGGGAAGGCCAGAAGATGGGAAAGCCATAGGTACTTGAGAGGGAAGTGAAATGAACCCAGTGTGGCAGAAGCGCAGTGAACAAAAAGCAAGAGGAAAAGACCTGGAGGCTGAGGCAGGGGTGAGATCACGGAAGTCAAATTAACATAGAACAAATTAAGGAGATTACGTATTATGCTAAAAGCCACAGGGAGTCATTGCAGAGTTTTAGGCGAGTGACACCATCCATATAGACATTGAGGGCTGTTGAAGAGGACATTACAAGAGTAATTATCAATACATTGTACGCAACAGTGGTTCATTTCTTCACCTTCTTCAAGTTTTTACTCAAATGTCCCTCCTCAGTAAACCCTTACGTTCAACCACCCTACCTAAAATTTTGCATTCCTACTCCTACTATATCAGCCTCAAGATTCCACTTCCTCTTCTCTTTTTCTGTAGCATTTGTCACTTTCTAACATTTTAGATCATATACTTATTAGTTTAATATCTGTCATTTCCTGCCAGGGCAGGAATTTTTTCCTAGAAAGTGCCTAGCACACGGGTGCTCGGTAAATATTTGCTGAGTTAATGGCATATTAGATTATTATTTAAATAAGTGGTTATGATTTAACATACTTAGTTTAAAATAGCTATTTCCTGACTGTGTGATCCCAAGGCAAAGCATAGACTGGGTTTAATTCTTAAATATAAGAATTGTTCTCACAGCAGAAATTCATCACCTACTATTAAAGTTTATGGAAAAAATTGGTTTTGGCTGATGAAATATCAAAGCTTTGAGCCAATTTTAGGAAGATAAGATTATAAAACTTGGTCAGGGATCATGAGTTACAGCAAGTTTTGCTATTTTACAGTGTTGTTACATAAAAAAATAAACCAAACCTGTTGATTCCCACTCGTGGCAACCCCATGCGTATCAGAGTAGAACCGTCCTCCACAGGGCTTTCAATAGCTGTGACTTTTGGGAAGTAGACTGCCAGGTCTTTCTCCAGGGGCACCTCTGGATGGATTCGAACTGCCAACCTTTCTGTTAGTCGCCGAGCACCTTCATCTATCAAAATTTACTGCTATACTAACAAAATTATAATGTTTTCACAACACAGCAGTGATTAACCCTTTAAAGCTACTTTTGAACCATTGTAGCCTAACTTGAAAATGTTTTAAGGATTAATATTCAGTTGGCAAATCATGGCTTGTGACTATGCCTAGAATTCCTTGGAGGAAAGCCGTTAAATACAGTTGATTTGTAAAAAGTGCCAGGCAGTCTCTTTAATTTCTCTGTATAGCTGACCTCATAGGGACCTTAAGAAGCTCCTAGTTTATTTCACAAATTTAAATTTCCAGAAAAATTCATTCCCATTGGCCGATGTCCTTACTACCCGCGGATTCACATTTGTAACTTATTAAACTCATTTTTTGAGCATCTACTAATTTTTAGGTGCTGCACTAGATATTGGTTCATTCATTCATTAGTTACTTACCAAAAATTTATCTGTATTGAGGAAAGGTAAAATGATATAGCTTCATAGTCAGGAAATTGATTCATCTGTAAAAAATTGAGAAGACTCAGGTAGATAAAGGAAAAGGTATTTGATTTTTATAAAAAGAAAATTAATTCAATTAGGACTAATTTTAAAAGTTACTTTGACTGTAAGGCTGAAAGCAAGAAGAGGACTTTATGACTAAAAATCTTTTTATTAAACATACACAGATATAGTAAAACAAACATAAACACTAAACCCATTGCCGTGGAGTTGATTCTGACTCATAGTGACCCTATAGGACAGAGTAGAACTGCCCCATAGGGTTTCCAAGGAGCAGATGGTAGATTCAAACTGCCGCCCCTCCGAGTAGCACCAATAGCTCTTAACCACTGCGCCACTAGGCACAAATATAAACATTAAAATACAGTATTTCATGTCTAGCACTATCAGGAAATCTATTTGCCTTATTATTATATACATCATATTATATATGATAGTAGTCTATTTTCTAAACCACTTGACGACAGCTTAAACATGAAACTATAGTGCAAGATAATAACACTATAAAACAGGTCAGAGTTCTTGCTGAACTTGATTTCTTGCCCCTGTACTCCTTCTTAGAGATGAGGATACTTTATCTATATTTGCAGAATCAGTACTATTCCAAGTCAGAGCCAAGACTGATGTGAGCCAGGTAGTATTTAAGAATGACCTTTGATCCCTGTTCTGGATTTGCTCTTACTAGCCCTCCTACCAAAGACTGGAGTCCTGCCCCTACCCCTAGCCTGCTTGAGAGGGCTCTGCTTCCTGATGACAGACTCGTCTGAATAGCCAGGTAATGATGGCTTGGTCCTCTGGTCACCATATCTAATGAGCACCAAGCATCTTGAGATTTCTACAGAATGTAGAATATTTGGCTCTCTGAGCATAAAACTCTTCATTCACCAACTTGTGTTTGAATATCATTGCTAAACTTTTGCCCTTAACTCTGATTTTGTCTTCCTGTCAGGTTTAACACTTCCTAAGTGCTACAGCTGCTAACCAAAAGGTCGGCAGTTTGAAGCTACCATGCGCTCCTTGGAAACTCTATGGAGCAGTTCTACTCTGTCTTATAGGGTCGCTATGAGTTGGAATTGACTCAATGGCAATGGGTTTGGGTTTTTTTTCTTGGTAATTACTTATATGCATCCTGTGATGCAAGGTGATTGAAGATATGAGCGAGAAAAGCAAAGAGAAAAGAAGCCAGACATGCAAATTATTAACTTCTCATGCGCCCCCACTTTAAGAGGTATTCTGAGTGGATGGGGTGGCTGAGTACTTAGCCTGTGGATATTATGGATATATAGGTATCCCATTCACTAATTACTGTGATCTCTAAGATTCCCCATGTGTTTTCAAACTGGATAATAAATTTACAGATTAAAAAGTTATCTGATCCTCTGCTCTCCCTACAATTTCCTTTGTGTCACTGGAAAAGATTTTTGGCTAGTTGGACCACTAGTTTTATCCAGTAACAGCATTTCTTATTTTCTCAAAGTCCTTTCAAATATAACCAAAATACCATGGAATCAGTACTTAGTTATACATTTGTTTAGGAACTTGTACTTTGAAAAACAGATTCATGTACATTATCTCTTGGAGTCATTTGCCTCTGTTAAATGGTGTCTTTCTTCTTCCTGACCCAGACTGTAAACTCTCTGTGGGAAGTGGCCCTAGCTTATACTTCTGTATCCTTCACTGAAAAACTGAAAACTTTGAATAATTGGGGGAAAAAAAGATCATTGTTTGATGACAGACACTTCAGTTTCCCGAATCGAGGAAGCTAAAAAGAAGCCGGCAAAGTTTAGAATCAGGGAGGTATCAAGCTCACCGTATGTATCCAACCAGGGCTGGATTACCCAATAAGCAAGGTACACATGGGCCCAGTATATGCCTTCCCACCAATCTGCAGTGCAGTTTCACCTGTTCCCCACCATGTCAATGACGTGGTGAAACCCATGTGAAATTGCTCACCACAGATTAGCAAGTAAGTACAATTAAGCCTGTGCATACCTTGCTTAATGCAAGCCAGTGCATACAGTGCTTGCTGGTTAATCTGTTCCTGTATCCAACCTTCCAAATGACAGTGACACTTAGACTCAGAGGCAGATTAACCAATAAGCACAGTACACACTGGCTTATATTAAGCAAGGTATGCACGGGTATACTTGTATTTACTTACTGGTCTGTAGTAAACAATTTCTCTAAAAAACAGGTGAAATTGTTAACCACAGATTAGTAAATACACACAAGTAATCCCATGTGTAGCTTGTTTATTGAGTAATCTGGCCCCACTTAGCCCTAGCATAAATCACATCCAGCATTTAAAATGGTCTCTATGGAAAATACAGTGGCAGCACAGACTCTCCAGCAATAAGATCCTTGACTGTGCCAGCCCTTTGCCATTAAAAAAGATTCCATGTCCACACAGCTGTATGAAATGAAGCCGATGAAGATATTGAAATGCCTCCATGATGGCCAGCTGAAGCTCAGACAACTGCAACTAGAAAGCACAAGAGAAATTTTAAGGACTTGCTGATGCATAGAAAGTGGCATGGCTGTGGGTTGCTGAAAGATGATGTACTTAAGCAGATATAATCACCACTAAGGGCTTATAAACAAGAGTTTATATATCTGAGGCAGGTCTCAAGCAGAGGCAGTCACATAAACCATTACCGTAGTTGGAAATCAATCAACAATATTTATATACACAGTTCAGAATGGGCTATAGCTCCCTAACAGGAACCATGTGGTAATGACAATCAATAATATCTCCAAACGCAAAGGACAGCAATCAGCAATAAACCTTGCAGCTTCCAAATAATGTCCATCACTGGATTGCACTAGGCTAAGGGATAAAACCCCCAACAAAACTTCAAAGATACAAACAACAGTACTTGTTACCTCAGATACATTTCCATCTTCAAGATTTTGAGAAATATTAATGAGAAATGCTTTGATGTTCTCAGGAAATGACACTAATACTAAATTTGCCAGCTAATTTATTTAACCATATTTCATTACTCTTGCCCATGAAATGGAAGCTTTGGAATTTACTTGTAATGTCAATGTCCTTTCTTGTCAGCAAAATCCTGAGTGAACTTGACAGAGGCTGTAGAAGAAAAGTCAGTAACAATGGAAAAAAATTGGCTGTCTCTTCACATCCACCAGATATAAGAGATGCGCCATTAACACTGACACAGGTGTCATTAAACCAAATGCACGTTCTGTTAATGCCCACCTAGAAGCATCTGATACAGAGATATAACAGGGACCCAAGTTTACAAGTGATGAGTGATGATATCAAAGAATTTCTCTAGTTTTGTTTTTATGAGTACACTTAAGATCATTCACAATGACAATAGAATCAACCCAATTTTAGGTTGAGTAGGACAAATTGTACACTCAAGACATCTGTTGATCATGTCAATAATAGCCATAAATTTGGGAAAATACAACAATCAACTCACTCTTTAATTTCTCCATGGAAAATAACTGACACTCCCAGCCAATGTACCTCAAGTGCAGCTACCATGTCCATCAGTGGAGGATTACATGTTGCTATGATGCTGAACAGGTTTCAGTGTAGCTTCCAGATTATGACAGACTAGGAAGAAAGGCCTGACAATCTAATTAAGAAAAATCAGCCAATGAAAACCCTATAGATCACAACAGTCTGATCCCATTATGCATGGAGTGTCCACGAGTCAGGGCCTGATTTGACAGCCAGTAACAACAACAACTGCATTATTCTACCCATTTTCCTACTTAAAAGTAAAAATCTGATCCTCAGTTAAAAACTTGTTTCTCCAAATTAACATTTAGAAGTAAGGAAATTATGTACTTGGTTTCATTATACTTTTATTTGGGAGCTAACTTGGGAACTTATGACATGAGGCTGGCGTAAGTATTTGAATAAACTATAAATGTAAACCAAAAGAGCCAGTTGCTGTGAAATCAATTCCAACTCATAGAGATCTCACGTGTGTCAGAGTAGAACTGTGCTCCACAGGGTTTTTAACAGCTGAATTTTCAGAAGTAGATTGCCAGGCTTTTCTTCCAAGGCACCTCTGCATGAACTGGAACCTCCAACCTTTTGGTCAGTAGTCAAGCATGTTAACGTTTGCACCACCCAGAGACTCCAAGATGTGTTGTTGTTGTGGTGGTGTGGTGACAAGTCAGTTCTGATTCATGTTGTTGTCAAGTGCTGTCGAGTCGGTTCTGACTCATAGTGACTCTACATACAACAGAAATGAAACATTGCCAGGTCCTGCGCCATTCTCACAATCATTATTATGCTTAAGCCCATTATTGAAGTCACTGTGTTAATCCATCTCGTTGAGGGTCTTCCTCTTTTTCACTGACCTTCTACTTCACCATGCATGATGTCCTTCTCCAGGGACTGATCCCTCCTGATAATGTGTCTAAAGTATGTGAGATGAAGTCTCACCATCATTGCTCCTAACAAGTATTCTGGCTGTATTTCTTCCAAGACAGATTTGTTTGTTCTTTTGGCAATCCATGGTATATTCAATATTCTTTGACAACACCATAATTCACAGGTGTCAGTTCTTCTTCTGACTCACACTGACCCTATATGTAGAGTCTGCTAATTTTCTGAACCTTCCCAGGATGATACTCTGCCGTATGTAATGACTCCTAAATGTCTGAAGCATAAGTCCTTAGACAAAGGATGGTACTCAAGAAAGTAGCAAAGAAATTCAATACTGTTAAATGTATTATGCTCTAGAAAGAGTAAAGCCTTACTTGTTCCAGCCTAAATTAGTTTAAACAGTAACAGAGCAGTTCATTTTCACTTGGTTATACTGAATGTCAGGTAGCCTAAACTTTCCACTTCTCTTCAGCATTTGCTTTATTGGAGAAACAAATGGTTGACTGATATAAGGTCCAATATATAATAACTATTTTTTGCACAAGAATGTTTTGAACTAACCAGTAATTGTGCATGTTTTAGGTACACAGTGTGATAGAGTGTGAGAAGTAGCAGCTCTTCTTCCACTACACTGCTGTGTTCCTAGAGCTGTACAAAGACAAATGTACATCCCTTCTCTAATACCCGTGAAGTGAATTACCAAGTGGAGTCAAAGTTACTCCATTAAGCAGCTCAGAATATAAACTGAGCTGTAGACAGAAACAAATAATGACACAGAATAGAGGAGGTAAAACAACGACAGGAAAACTGAAAGAGATACATACACACTTTAAGGTGAGGAATCCTGGCTCAACTCTCACATGTTCTTAAGATAGAAGTTAGCATAGGAAACTTCTACTCCAGACAGATTCTCCTGATTAAACTGCTCCTTTCTCAAAAACAAAAACAACAACAACAACAACAAAAAAAAAAACTCCTCACTCCCAAGAATTCTCTTTCAATCATCTCTTTAGATTTGAAAAACGGAAAGAATGATTTGATGTTCATAACGGTATTACTATACAATGACTATTTGCATCTGCATATGTCTTCTACTCTAGTTACCTCTTGGAGTACAGGTTTCTCTCTAAAGCTTCTTCACAAGAGTTTATTTTTGTGTGTCGCTGTGGTCCTTGGTACCCCGGTGAACCTCCCAGTGATAGCCTCCTTCCTTGAATCTGGCCTGTCTTTCTAACTTGCTTTTGACGAAGAAAACACAACAGAATCAATGCTGCGTGACCTTGGAAGCTAGTTTATAGGAAACCTTATAGCTGAGTTCCACCTAGGTTTCTTGGAACTCTCCACCTTGGGATACTCCCTCTTGGAAGCTTGCCACCATGTAAGAAATGTGATTACCCTGAGACCACTCTGCCATCAGGAGCCCAAGCCACATACAGACACCCTATGTAGGTTCTCTGGTCAAAGCCCAAGTTAAGCTCTCAGTCAATAGCCAGCAACAATTAACACACATTGGAATAAACCATTTTGGCAGCCCAGTAGAGATTTACAATGATTCCAGCCCCAAGTGTCACCTAATTGCAACCAGATTAAAGACACGAGATGGGAATCACCCAGCTGAGCCATGTTAACTCACAGAACTATGAAAGACAATAGAAAAGTATTGCTTTAAGCAGGACTTTGAACCAGTTCGAACCATGGCCAACGAAGCAAAACTGGAAGAGACCCGCATTGTTACAATTTGGGGGCTCTGGAATAACTGGAACGGGAAAAATTACAGTCGAAGCTCTGGAATGGGAGGCTCAGGAGACGAGGAGTGAGCCCCTTCAGGAGCCTGAGCCTTGGATTATTTGCAGGAGTGCTGGGGAAAGCTATACACATTCAAAACGGCGTGGTCAGCTGCCATCTTTGAGCAGGACACAGCTGTTTCCGGCTCTGCTCAAAATCAGATAGGCAAGAGATTTGGTTGCTACGCAACACATATGCTGTCCTTGTTTACTAAAAGGGAGACTAAGTTTCTAGCAGGGCTTTGAACCATAATTTTTCCTATTCCACTTACCATTCCTGTTCACTCAAATTTTAAAAAATCGAGTCTGTTTCAATTTCACTTCCTTGGCCGTGACTGAACCAGACAGAACCGGTTCAAAGCCCTGATTTTAAGCCACTAAATTTTAGGATAGTTTGTTATGCAACAATAGATAACCAGACACAGGTCACATTACAGTAGATTTAAAACAAGGAACCAAAATGAAAATACTATATTAAAAAATGTTTTAATTACTATCAAGCATGTCAAATGTACATGTTCCTCCAAACATGCCAGTTGCCATGGTGAATTCATTTCTAGCCTGAATATTAAGCAGAACAAAAGTTAATAGATATGTTTGTCCTATCTTGGATTTGTACTGTCTCTTCATTAACTTTCATCCTTATCTAACTTGAAGAGTTTCATGGATGAAATGCTATACTTCCCTAAGATGACCTACTTGTTTGACTCTTAATCTTGCCTATATTTTGTGCCAACCTAGTATTTTTCTTTTACACTAGGAATGCTCATCGGTTTTATGGTCTCTTTCATTTGTCATATTACAAAAGAGAAGCAATCTTTTTGTCTCTACACAACTGCATTCAGGATATAAAAATTTGCTTTTTGGTGCCAGTTGCTTTTGAATTTGGGTGAAGATATCACATTTGCATGTAGGGGTAGATATATACCAATGTGCTTGTTTTGACACTTCATATGTTTTTTTCTACTTTGACAGAAAAGTATCGCTGGAATAAAATCACCCTATAGTTTTATCATAAGAATGACATTATGGTTTTTAAAAATATATATGAATTTTCCAACTCCACTGCAGATTGTTGCTTGAGGCAGTCAGATTGCCCTCAACTTTATTTCTCTGTTTCTTGTACTCTTGTTTGTTATCTTACAAATGCACTGAAACCAAGAGCTTGAAGATATCTGCCCTCATGTGTTGATGTAGATCATCAGTCCATGTACAATTATTGTAGGTTTCATTTTCTGTATTAAATCAGAGACTCAGAAGAAAATATGTGTATTAAATCAGAGACTTAGGAAAAAATCTGCATGGTGACATGCATGTATATTGGCTCAGAAAAAAAGAAGTTCAATATATTAAAAAATACAAAACATGTTTTGGGTGTCTACTGTGTTAATTCTCTTTGCTGAACACTGGGCAAAATAAAAAGATAAACAGAAAATGAATTTCAGTTTCTAAAAATGTCAAATAAAAATGCTTATTCGTGCTTAAGATTTATTGAATATTATTTATCATGTGTCTGTGTTTTCAAAGAGAAAATACTGATAGGGAATAATTTTTCTTTCTACGTATTTCTTTCTTTTAATAATTGTTATTTATTTCAACTTAGTATGTGTAACATTTATGGCTGCATTTCTAGTTTTCCTTGGATTTAAGAACCTGACATTTCTTGTGAGCAGCCATCTAAGATACTCCGCTGGTCTCACCCCTTCAGGAGCAAGGGAGAATGAAGAAAACAAGATACAAGGGAAAGATCTGTCCAAAGGACTAATGGACCACAACTACCATGGCCTTCACCAGACTGAGTCCAGTACAACTAGATGGTGCCTGGCTACCACCGACTGTTCGGACAGGGATCACAACAGAGGGTCCTGGACAGAGCTGGAGAAAAATGTAGAACAAAATTCTAATTCACAAAAAAAGACCAGACTTACTGACCTGACAGAGACTGGAGAAACCCCAAGAGTATAGCCCCCAGATACCCTTTTAGCTCAGTAATGAAGTCACTCCCAAGTTCGCCCTTCAGCCAAAGATTAGACAGGCCCATAAAATAAAATGACACTAAGGGGGCACAACAGACCGGGACAAGGACTAGAAGGCAGGCGGGGACAGAAAAGCTGGTAATAGGGAACCCAAGGTCAAGAAGGCAGCGTGTTGACATGTCGTGGGGTTGTTAACCAATATCATAAAACAGTATGTGTACTAACTGTTTAATGAGAAACTATTTGTTCTGTAAACCTTCATCTAAAGTACAATAAAAAAAAAATTTAAAAAAAGAACCTGGAATTTCTTAATCCTTGCCACTAGAAATGTTCTATTATTTTCAAAGCTACTATCCATCTATTTCAAAGCTCCCATGCCATCAACTCTTTCTGCTCCCATCCATCACAAAAGGAAGTCCACTTGTGGGATATTCTCCCACACATAGTACCAAAGAGATGAGTAGCATATGGAAGACTGGCTATAGTTTCATATACTTCCCAGTGCACTACATGTAATTTTATACTATTATAGGGTTGACCTCGTATCCACACTTTATTTTTTCAAAAGTAAATGACAGATTTTATTATTTTGACTATTATTAGAAACATGTTACTTGCCTGAAACCTCTTAACAAATTGTAGCTATTGGACTGTTGGAGACCACTATTTATACTATCTCCTTATTTCATCTAAGTTGTCTAATTTACTGGAATAATGTTGTTCATAACACTCCCTTATCCTTTTAATGTTCATAGGCTCTATTCTCTCTTCCATCCCTAACATTAGAAATTTGTGTCATATTTTTTACCTTGATCAGTCTGGCTAGGGGTGTATAAATTTTACTGACCATCTGGTTTTATTGATTTTTTTCTATTATTTGTCTATTTTCTCTTTCACTGATTTTCATTCTTTATTATTTCCTTCTCTCTGCTTAAGTCAAGTCTAATTTGTTCTTTTTTTTTCCAGTTTCTTAAGTTTGAAGCTTAAATAGTTGTTTTTAGGCCTTTCTTCTTTCCTGATATAACTATTTACCATATTTTTACACAAATAACACCTGTCTTCCACTCCCTCCCCTCGCGATGTATTTTTGTTAGTGTGCTATGTTATTTTTTTTTACAGCAACATGTAAAAATACAATAGGCATAGCAGCGTTTATGAAAATACCTCTTGAGGGGCAGGCGAGGTTGGCAAACGTAGAAGGGGTGCCTCATTGGCATAAAATACAGTTAAAAATAAAACAAAACAAAAACAAACCCGTTGCCATTGAGTGGATTCCAACTCACAAAAACCCTATAGGACAGAGTAGAACTACCCCCATAGGGTTTCCAAGAGGCAGCTGGTGGATTTGAAAGGCCAACCTTTTGGTTAGCAGCCATAGATCTTAACTATTGCGCCACTAGGGCTTAAAAAAAAAAAAAATACAGTAATGCTATATAATTCCCTCTAATCACTGCTTTAACTGCATCTCACAAATTTTGATATGCTGTGTTTTCATTATCATTCAGTTCAAAATAATTTCTAATTTTTCTTATTATTACTTCGAAATACCCATGGGTTACTTGGAATGTGTTGTTTAATTACTAAATATTTGGAGATTTCCAGATATCTTTCTATTAATGATTTTTAGTTAAGTTCAACTGTGTTAAAAGAACACACTTTGTATGATTGTAATCCTTTTGAAATTATTGAGACTAGCTTTATGGCCCAGAATATGGTCTATCCTCGTGAATGTTCCATGTGCACTTGAAAAGAATATATATTCTACTGTTGGGTGGAAAAATTTATGAATGTCAATTAGGTCAAATATGTTGATTGTTGTTGTTAGTGGCCATCCAATCATTTCTGACTCGTGGAGACCCCACGTGTGCAGAGAAGAACTACTCCATAGGGTTTTCAAGCTATGACCTTTCAGAAGCAAATCTCCAGGCCTGTCTTCCAAGACACCTCTGAATGGGTTCAAACTGCCAACCTTTCGGCTAGTAGTCAAGAGCTTAACCATTTGCACTATTTAAGTTGTCTGTACCCTTACTGGGAAACCCTGGTGGCAAAGTGGTTAAGAGCTATGGCTGCTAACCAAAAGGTCAGCAGTTCGAATCCACCAGGCGCTCCCTGGAAACTCTATGGGGCAGTTCTACTCTGTCCTATAGGGTCGCTATGAGTTGGGAGCAACTCAACGGCAATGGGTATACCCTTACTGGTTTTCTGTCTACTTGTCCTATCAATTATTAAGAGAGGAGTGTTGAAATCCCCAAATAGAATTATAGATTTACCTATTTCTCCTTTTAATGCTATCAGTTTTTGTTTCACTTTATTTTGAGGCTCTGTTCCTAGATACATAAACATGTAGGATTGTTACATACTTGGTGAATTTAACCCTTTATTATTATAAAATGTGCTTCTTTATCCCTAATAATATTCCTTATTGTGATGTCTACTTTGATATTAATAGTGCCACTCCAGCCTTCTTTTTATCAGATTTACTGAGTCATTGTCTTACTTATCTAGTGTTGTGCGGTGCAAATGATTACTTTTGTGTGGCCTTTATAGCCATGGTCTTATAATTCCCACCCAGGTGACTGAGCAGGACTGTGTGATAGGGTAATTGTGGCCCACCAAGGGAATTGCTCAGTTTTGCCTTAAAAGAGAGCAAATTCCAGAGCAGAGGAGGATCCTACCACCACTAAGGAAGAACGGCCTGGAGTGGAGAGCGTGTCCTTTGAACCTAGAATTCCTGTGTTGAGAAACTCCTGGAAGCAGGAGACCGAGAGAAAGAGGGCAAGCTGTAACCCTGAAGATGGTGAGAAGCGGTGGCAGGAGAGACCTGGCAGCAGCAGCAGAAGACAGCGCAGTGGGCTTCCCAGCCCATGGAGACAGAAAGCTGAGTATCTTTCGGGAGAGGCCTAGGGCCAGGGAGAGGTGTACCTGTGAGCACAGTTGGGAAGAGGCTATCCTGATGGAAGACATGTATACTGAGTGTTCGTGAGCCTAAACTGTAACCTGTTACTTCCCTAATAAACTTCATAATAGTGAGTATGGTCTGTGAGTTCCGTGTGGCCACTGCAATGAATTACTGAACCCAGCAGAGAAGTAGAGAGTGCTGTGTGAGGGATGGTTGGTGTCAGAATTGGTAAAGAAGGCAGAGAGAGGAGGCATGTCTGACCACGGCCTCATAGGAATCAGCCTTTGGCTGTTGATCTTGAGTCTCCTGCCTTCTTGTGAAGTTAGAGGAGGTCAGACACCACCCCCAAGCCATTTTTACATTCTGCTGTAACAGAAATACCATAAATGGGTGGCTTTAACAAACAGCCCTGGTGGCGCAGTGGTCAAGAGCTCAGCTGCTAACCAAAAGGTTGGTAGTTCAAATCCAGCAGCCACTCCTTGGAAACCCTATGGGGCAGTTCTACTCTGTCCAATAGGATCGCTATGAGTCGGAATCAACTTGACAGCAACAAGTTTTATTTAACAAACAGAAATTTATTTTCTCACAGTTCAGGAGGCTAAAAGTCCAAATTCAAAGAGCTGGCTTTAGGGGAAGGCTTTCTCTCTCTGTTGGCTCTAGAGGAAGGTCCTTGTCTCTTCTGAGCTTCTGCTTCTGGGCAATCCTCGTGTGGCTTGGCATCTCTCTTCTCCCATCTCGGCTTGCCAGCCTGTGTTTAATCTCTTTTATATCTCAAAAGAGATAGACTCAAGATACACCCTACACTTATTCTGTCTCATTAACATAAGAAAGACGACCCATTCCCAAATGGGATTATAACCACAGGCTTAGAGGTTAGGAATTACAACACATATTTTTTGGGGACACAATTCAATCCACAACAGTTATATTTACCTTCAACAAAATTCACCAAAGAAGACATTCAGGTGGCTAACAGATACATAAGGAAATGCTCACAATCATTAGCCATTAGAGAAATGCAAATCAAAACTACAATAAGATACCATGTCACCCCAACAAGGCTGGCACTAATCCAAAAAACACAAAATAATAAATGTTGGAAAGGTTGTGGAGAGACTGGAACACTTATGCAGTGCTGGTGGGAATGTAAAATGGTATAACCACTTTGGAAATTGATTTGGCGCCTCCTTAAAAAGCTAGAAGTAGAAGTACCACACGATTCAGCAATCCCACTCCTTGGAATATATCCTAGAGAAATAAGAGCCGCCACACGAATAGATATATGCACACCAATGTTCACTGCAGCACTGTTCACAATAGCAAAAAGATGGAAACAACCTAGGTGCCCATCAACAGACGAATGGATAAACAAATTATGGTACATACACACAATGGAATACTATGCGATGATAAAGAACAACTATGAATCCGCAAAACATCTCACAACATGGACGAATCTGGAGGGCGTAATGCTGAGTGAATTAGTCAGTCACAAAAGGACATATGTTGTGTGAGACCACTATTATAAAAACTCAAGGAAAGGTTGAAAACATTCTTTGATGGTTATGAGGGTGGGAAGGGAGAGAGAGAAGAATTCACTAACTAGAGAGCAGACAAGAGTCATCTTAGATGAAGGGAAGGAAAACACACAATACAGGGGAAGTCAGCACAACTGGACTAAAGCAAAACATAAAAAGTTTCCTGAACATAACCAAACACTTCGAGGGACAGAGTAGCTGGGGCTGGGGTCTGGGGACCATGGTTTCAGGGGACATCTAGGTCAAATGGCATAACAAAATTTATTAAGAAAATGTTCTGCATTCCACTTTGGTGAGCAGCGCCTGGGGTCTTAAAAGCTTGCGAGTGGCCATCTAAGATGCATCAATTGGTCCCAACACACCTGGAGCAAAGGAGAATGAAGAACACCAAAGACACAAGGAAAATATTAGCCCAAGAGACAAAAGGGCCACATAAACCAGAGACTCCTTCAGCCTGAGACCAGAAGAACTAGATGGTCACCGGCTACCACCAATGACCACCCTGACAGGGAACACAACAGAAAATCCCTGAGAGAGCAGGAGAAAAGTTTGGAGTAGAACTCAAATTCACGTAAAAAGACAGGACTTAATGGCCTGACAGACTGGAGGAACCCCCAAAACCATGGCACCCGGATGCTCGGTAACCCGGAACTAACCATTCCCGAAGCCCGCTCTTCAGACAAAGATTAGACTGGACTATAAAACATAAAATAATATTCGTGAAGAGTGTGCTTCTTAGTTCAATCAGATACAGAAGACCAAATGGGCGGCTCCTGTCCAGAGGCAGGATAAGAAGGCAGGAAGGGACAGGAACTGGTATAAGAAATCCACGGTGGAAAGAGGGAGCATGCTGTCACATTACAGGAATTGCAATTAATGTCATATAACAATACTTGTATAAATTTTTGTATGAGAAATTAACTTGAGCTGTAAACTTTCACCTAAAGCATAATTTTACAAAAGCTATTTATAGTTTTAAAAAAATTCACCAGCTTTAAGTTACAATTGATAAGTTTTGAGTTATATATCAGTTGTGTAACCACCATCATAATCATGATATAGAGCATTTCCATGACTCCAGAAAGTTCCCTCCTGCACCTTTGTAGTCAGTCCCCTGTCCCCACCCTTGGCATTTGATATGCTTTCTATTCATATAATTTTGCCTTTTCCAGAATGTCATATAAATGGAATCAAAACAGTAAGTATTTTGGGTCGGGCTTCTTTCACTTAACATAATGCGCTTGAGATTTATCCATGTTGTTGTGTATATCAATAATTTGTTCTTTGTTGTTGCTGAATAGTATTCCCTTGTGTGGATATACTGCATTTTGTATATGCATTTACCAGAAGAATGACATTATATAAAGCTGCTATAAAATTCGAGTATGAGTTTCTGAGTGGAAATGTGTTTTTATTTCTCTTGGGTAAATACCTAGGAGTGTGATTGCTGGGTCACATGGTAAGATTAGTATTTGAAACCTGATAATGGTGGTCTTGGGTTGTTTCTTTAGTCATCATCCTTCTAATTAGTGCTGTAATCAGTCCCAACAGTTATGAAATCATGACTGCATTTTGAGCACTGTACCAGGGAAAGAGAGGTATATACAACAAAATCTAGATATCTATAAGTAGATATATCACGGCCTTAAGGCCAACAGAGGGCTACTGTAGCCAGGAAAAATAGTAGTCATGAAAATTCACAAATGAATTCTGATCTTGATTCTACATGAGAATTTAAAAAAATTTAGGTTAAGATAAACAACAATCTTTGAAGACATCAGTATGTGAAGCTATTAACCAGCTCAAATCCCTGTTTAGAAATTCAGGTATGTAATTCAAATACACTTAAGAAGAAAAGGCATTTGATAAAATTCAACACCCCTTTCCTGATAAAAACCCTCAGAAAAATAGGAATAGAAGGAAAATTTCTCAACATAATTAAGGGCATATACACAAAACCAACAGCCAACATCATACTCAATGGAGAAAGGCTGAGAGCCTTCCCTTTGAGGACAGGAATGAGACAAAGAAGTCCATTATCACCACTCTTATTCAACATTGTACTGGAAGTCCTAGCTAGAGCAATAAGGCAAGAAAGAGAAATAAAAGGTATCCAAATCAGAAAGGAAGAAGTAAAACCATTTCTATTTGCAGATGACATGATCCTATACATAGAAGACCCTAATTTTTACAAGAAAACTTCTGTGACTAATAGAAGAATTTAGCAACATTGCAGGGTACAAGATCAACATGCAAAAATCAGTTGGGCTCCTCTACACTAACAAAGACTACTCTGAAAAAGAAATCAAGAAAACAATACCATTTACAATAGCCCCGAAAACAATAAAATACCTAGGAATTAACTTAATAAGGGACATTAAAGACTTGTACAATGAAAATTATAAAACACTACTACAAGAGACTAAAAGAAACCTATGAAAATAGAAAGATATCCCATGCTCATGGATTGGAAGACTTAATATAGTGAAAATGTCAATTCTACCTAAAGCAATCTACAGATACAATGCAAGCGTAACACAAATCCCAACAACATTCTTTACTGAAATGGAAGAACTAATGACCAACTTCATGGAAAGGAAAAAAAAAACCCAAATAGCCAAAGCAATATTGAAGAAAAAGAACAAAGAAGGAGGCTTCACACTGTCTGATATCAAAACATATAATACAGTCACTTGAATCAAAACAGCCTGGTACTGGTTCAACGTAAACACATAGACCAGTGGAATGGAATTGAGAACTCAGAATTAAACCCAGCCATCTATGGATAACTGATTTTTGACAAGTCCATTCAATGGGACAGAAATAGTCTCTTTAATAAATGGTTAAAGTATTAAATGGTAAAAATAAATGGCAAAATTGGATATCCACTTGCGGAAAAATGAAACAGGACCCATACCTCACACCATATACAAAAACTAACTCAAAATGAATCAAAGACCTAAATGTTAAACCTGAAACTATAAAATTACTGAAGAAAACATAAAGATAAAACTATGGGGCCTAATCGTTGTAAAATAGGATAACAAACATAATAACAAATGCACAAATAGAGGAAAACAAAATAGAATATTACACAACCATAAAGAACAAAGATGAGTCCGCGAAACGTATTATAACATGGATGGACCTGGAGAGCACAATGCCAAGGGAAATAAGGCAAGCATATAAGGACAAATATTGTATGATCTCTCTTTTATAAGAAAACAAGAATGGATACACATAGAGAGACCAGTGCTCAGTGGTGGTTACCAGGGAGAGGAGGGGAGAGGAGAAACATGCTTTAGATCGTAGATACTGGTTATTTTTGGTGATGGAAAAAGTGGCATCAAATGTGGGTGTAGTGAGCACAGCATAACCAAAGTAAATGATGTCCCTGAGAAGTGCTCAAGAGAAAAGGATGCCTATTAATAAAGAATTTAACATATATAAGATGGCAATAACTCCAACAAGGACCAAAAAACAAGTGTTTGATCACAGATGGATGGGTATAGACATATAAGTACACCGGTAGGTGCAGCTGTATACAGACGTGAGAACAGATAGAAGTATTTACCATACTTTTAGGCAAATAATGCGCTCCCTCTGCGTTTGTTTGCTGGCCTCACCCTCGTAAGTGCCACCATGCCAATCCTCTTCCATATGTTGCTGTAAAAAAAAATTAGCATAGTGTGCTTACAAAAATACATCGAGGGGGAGGTCAGCAAACAAATGCAGAAGTCCCACGTGATCTGTGTAAAACTACGGTATATATATGTGTAAATACAAGTATGTGTGTGCAGGCACATATAATCATTGAAAGTATAAATATGGATACTTCTCAGACATAACCAAACACCCTCCAAGCAGTGGCATCGCTAGGGAGGTATGAGGGGTGCAGACTGCACTGGGTGACGGGGTCAGAGAGGGTGAGACCAAAATGTCTATAAAATTTTGTGCAATGTTTCAGCAGAAATTCATTATTTTTTATAAAAATATCCCGGTAGTTAGTTATAAACAAAAAATTTTTTATAAGCCATCTTACATGTATCAATATACCTACCAGGTTAAAACTCTAGGCTAATTTACTTTTTGCACTTTCTAATGCGCTCAGTCAGAGCTGTCATCATTACCCAATTACAATGATGCTTCAAATCATGTGGTTTCATTTGCACGCGCTACAAGCACGTACTGTTTGTTGTTTCCATTGCTGTTGGTGTTTTTATAGTTGCTGATTTTGTCAAATTTTCTGGTGCTTTAGCTACAATATTGTGGTAATTAGTAATTGTGAACCTATATCAATAACTTTTTTGAGAATGAAGTAATGAAGGAAAAGAAGGAGTGATATATGGGAATTACAATTTACAAATAACATTTGTACAAAAATATTTCTAAGGGTTCTGTATGGTCTGGTACCAGAGGAGGTCCACGGAGGGGGAGGAACACCATGAGTTACAACACTGAGTGACACGACCCTAGTGATGCCACTGCTTCCAAGATTGGATTTCTGGGTTTGAAGGCTTAGGACCATAGTCTTATGGGACAACTCAAGTCAACTGGCATAACATAGTTCACAAAATTCATGTTCTGCATTCTAGTGTAATGAGTAGCATCTGGGGTCTTAAAAGCTTGCAAGTGGCCATCTAAGATACGACAATTGGTTTCAATTCGCCAGGGGAAAAAAGAGTAAGAAGGTAACCAAAACCTCAGAGAAGAAACAAGTCTACAAGGCTGATAGCCTACACGAGCCAAGGCTTTATCTACCCTGAGACCAGAAGAACTAGATGGTGCCCAGCTACCACCACTGACTGTTCTGACCGGAGTCACAATAGATGGTCCTGGATAGAATCGTAGAAAAATGTAGAACAAAATTCAAATTCTTGAAAAAATAAAATAAAAAACGCCAGACTAACTGGACCAGTAGAGACTGGAGGACTCCGCTATCGCCCTGAGACACTCTTTAAACCTTGAACTGAGTCTATCCTGAGATCACCTTTTAGTGAAATAGCAGAGTGGCTCACAAAATAAAGGATATTACCTGAAAGATAGGTACCATACTTAAAAACCATCTGTATGAGACCAAAAGGTCAATATTTACTATAAAGCAAAGATGAGAAAATAAGGGGGCAGGGAAACTAGAGCACTAGAAATGGCACAGTCAGAACACAAAGAGAATGTTAACACATTTTGAAAAATATAACTAACATCACAAAACAATTTGTGTGGAAATCGTCAAATGAGAACCTAACTTGCTGTGTAAACTTTCACCAAAAACACAATAAAATATTATTTAAAAAAAATACTCTTAAGACATTCAAAGACTATTATCATTGGTAGAAATTACTTTTTTATGGGTATAAAAAAGTTTTTCCCAAATACCTATAAATTAGTATTGTCAATGTAATCTGGGACTTGATTAATGGGCTTTGCTAATTATTCGTCCCTTCAGCAGACTTTAGTATCCGTTTAAGACTAAAATAGCTAGAATTACTTGCCCACCCCAGCTCCCAACTGTAAGACAAGCAAAGGAACCCAGAGTTGCTGAGGACGCACAGGTAACGCCCTGCCCATATGGGCCGCGGAAGCCTTTGACAGGCGAGCGTGTCAGAGACGGAGTAAGGGGTAGAGGAGGCTGAGTTCTGCCAGGCAACGCGCCACGACGCCCTTGCCATGGCCTTCACGGAATAGAACCCAAGGAGACCACTCGCCCGGCGGCGCCAAAGCCCCCGCCGCCCATCCCCCGAGGATCCTGCAGTTCGCAGGCAGGTGTGCGCCGTGTGCATGCCGGATGGAGCCAGCGGGCGGAGTGGCTGCTGGGCGCCTCGCGGGGGGTGGCTGAGTGGGTGGGTGTCTGTCTCTCCACCTCCTTCTCTGCCTTGTGCCTGCCGGCGGTGCTTGTACGCGCCGCACCCTCGCCTCTAAACTCGCAGCCTTGGGGGGCGGCGTGTGTGAGTAGCTGGGAGGGGGCCGCGGGCACTTCGCAGAGGGTTCGCCCGGGTTTGTCCGCGGGTGTCACCTGACTTGTCGGAGGAGCCACAGCTGAGGTGGGGGCGGGGATGAGGACGCAGCGCGGAGCGCTAGAGAGACGCGGCGGCGCTGGCGGAGGAGGCGGCGGCGGCGGGCGGGTACTGACTCCTAGGGCCACAGGCGGCGGGCGCAGGGACCGCGGAGCTGAGACCCGGGGCCGGGCCAGGACTGGAAGCGTCGCGCCCGGGGGCACCGGGTCCGCACGGCCGCACACATTCACCCGCCGCAGCTTCCCTCGGCGGCTCAGGGTCCGCTCATCCTGCGACGGGCGGCGCCGCTCCAGGGGTGGGGTGAGTACCCGCGGCCCCGACTTGCCCTCCTCCCCAGCGCCAGGGCCGCTCGGGGATCCGGAGAGGATAATCCTAGGGCGCGGAGAAGGGCAGCGGCCGAGTGACAGCTCCTCGGCGCGCTCGGGGGCGGCCGGGGGGCTGGGCTGGGCTGTCAGCTGTCTCTGCTCCACCACCGGGAAGGGTGAGGTGCTCAGAGACTTCGGTGCCTCCGCAGAACCTCCGAGCAGTCCCTGCGGCGGGAATCTGGGTGTAAGGGGAGGGTGCGAGCTGCAGACTGAGGCGAGGGGGCCTGGGCGCAGGGCCTCGGCGAGGCTTTGGAGGTGGCCGCGAGGAACGAAGGGGAGGCGAGGGCATAACATGGCGCAACGCTAGGATAATCTCCACCGAGACCGAGGGAGGACGAACCTATTGCTGCAGCAGCGCGAGGAGGAGGAGGGAGGCGGCCAAGGCTGGGTGTCCGATTCATTCTCCGAAGCCTGCGGGCTTCCAGGAGGAAACGCTGCGGCAGCGGCGGCGGGGAGGTGGGAGGTGAGCTCCCGGTGGGCGCGGCGCCGGAGGGGATAACCCCGACGGACGCCGGAGCTTCTCTGGCACCCGGAGATCAGGTTGCAGGGAAAGTGCTGATTGACGGGGGGGAGCCGAAGAGCTGAGGCAGGCGGCATGGGGGGTTGGGCGGGCACGGTGTCACGATGCTGGGACCGGAGCCCGCGCTGAGGCCCCGTGACCGCCCCACTCCAGCCCAAGACCCTCTGAACCACGTTGTCTGAGCAGGGTTAGCATGTTGCTGGCTCCGGGAGGTGGTCCCAGGGTGGGGATGGAGGAGAGAGCCGCCGTGCGGCAGCAGGAGGCAAGGCCTAGGTGCTTGGAGGGTAGGGTCTACGGGTTAAAGCAGGACCATCTCCCCTTCTTTTCTGCAGAAGAGGAGGCGGTAGACACGGCAGGAGAAGATGTCGGGCCAAACGCTCACGGATCGGATCGCCGCCGCTCAGTACAGCGTGACAGGCTCCGCTGTGGCGAGAGCGGTCTGCAAAGCCACCACTCATGAAGTGATGGGCCCCAAGAAAAAGCACCTGGACTGTAAGCATCTTTTTATATAAGCGGGACGTGAGCACCGCAGAGGCGCCCAGGCTACCGGCGTCGCGGCCTGGGCTCTGTGTCGATAAGGCTGCAGGTTTCGGAACTCCCAGCTGGGCTGCCACTGAGCTTGAAATCTCCAACCTAGGAGGTGTCGCCTTGGGCCATCCCTGAAACCTTGTCTTTTGAGCCTTTTTTTTTTCCTCCTACTGACCTCCAAGCTCTTGGTGGAGAAAAAATATGTATTAATACTATAAGCTACTAAGAAATTGTACACTCTCGGTTACACTCCTTTTCTCCTTTCTTTCTCCATCCTCTCCCCGTCGATCCAGCTTTGAGAAAATGAGGGGTTGCACAGTCATAGCCTAGAAAAAGATGAATTCATGGAGAGTCATACTTGTCACCCTAGTTGTTTCCTAAATGCATCTTGGATAGCTCTAAAATAATGTCCTTTTTCAGTGTTACTGCTGAGAAGGTTTTGTGTCTGAGTGTGGATGTGGGTGTTATGTCACCACACCAAACTGAAATAAATCCAAGCTATTGAAGGAGGATATTGAACTTCAAAAATAATGGCAATTTCATTTTACACATCCTGGCACACTTCTTTGTCCCATTCTCAGAAAATGCTGGGCGGAATGACTATGCTGTGGTGACAAAATGGACGTGCTTTCTCAGCGTTTGAGATGGTGCAATTTCAGATGAAAACATTTAATTCATAATTTTATTTTACAGTTGTGATTTGTTGGATAAGAAAGCTTTACTCTGGTTTGGGATCTGTATTTTTTGAAATAAATGTCTTGTTTGATTAACATAGTAAATATTTTGTTATTGTAGGGTGAATAGGGACACTTCAAAAGAGGCTTTCACCTGTTTTGGGTAGTGAGGCTTTCTATAAGTAAGGCTACATCAGAATATATTCTACAGTTACTATTCAGTCTTTTTGACCTGCTTAGGATCTTCTTCTGTCTCATTATGATATTGGCTGGTAAATGTCAGTGTTGGCCTAAGGAACATAGGCATAGCCATACCCATTTCCCTGTCTGGCTTTCTTTGCCCATTTTCTGGTTTTCTTTTGCTCTGAGCCTTCCCCATTGTCTGCCTTGTGCTGCTGAGCAAATGGCACCAGTGTTAGTACTGACTCCAGACCTAAGAAAAGCTTGATGAAGCTTACAACTAGTCATTGTAAGACTGTCCAGCCATTGAGTCTGTTGTCTTGTAGGATGGAATAATTTTGCTTCTAGAAACTTATCTAAGGGCAAAACATCATTACTCCTTTTTTGAGTGAGTTTTTAACAAAATTCATTGATTAGAGTATCACCTGTTGTATACGTAGTACAGGATGAGAAAGGCCACCAGGGACAGGGCACCTAACAGAACTGGAAATTATAAATTCATGACCAGCTCATTTTGCTGCAGCATGCCGAATCATTTAGTCATCTTTCCATCAGTTTCCCCAACTCTGGAATGATGACTCACGTCTTAAAGGTATGTACTAGCCTAGCTTGTTGTCATCGTTAGGTGCTGTCGAGTCGGTTCCAAGTTACAGCGACTCTATGTTCAACAGGGCGAAACACTGCCAGGTCCTTCACTATCCTTACGATGGTTGCTACGTTTGAGCCCATTATTGCAGCCACTGTGTAAATCCATCTTATTGAGGGTCTTCGTCTTTTTCACTGACCTTCTACCTTACTAAGCATGGTGTCCTTCTACCTTACTAAGCATGGTGTCCTTCTCCAGGGACTGGTCCCTCCTGATAACATGTCCAAAGTATGTGAGTCGGAGTCTCACCATCCTTGCTTCCAAGGAGCATTCTGGCTGTACTTCTTCCAAGACAGCCTAGCACATCCTTATAATGAAGCAGCTATAGATTATGGATTTGTGAAATGCTATGAAAATGACAAATCAATATATCATTATGTTTCAGGGAGTGTTTACAGGTATGAGCATTTCCTTAAAACATAGTTCATATAAAGATGGACTTTTGTGGATCTAAATATTTATTCACCTTAGTCTTTTAGAGCTGGAAATGTTTTTAAAAATTTTTCAGATTGGAAAAAATTTTCAGTTTCTCCAGCAAATATTAGTGAGTGGGGTGATTTTAAAGATACGAAACATAAGGGGAAGATTCCATATTAAAATAATGCAGCTTAAATAGGAACTGGTGTTGAATTATTAATATGAATAATCATAATTGCTAAACCTTATTGAACAGTTACTATATGCCAGGCACTGGGCTTTACATTATTAATTTATGGCCACTTAACAGGTGAAGGAACCATTGTTCAGGGAGGGTAATTAATGTTCATAGCTTTTAACCACTGCACTTAACTGCCAATTGTGGTTTATTTAGTAATATTCTCTATTGGAAGGGGAAGAAAAGGAACTGTATAAGCCTGAATGGCTTATGATGGCAGTGGGTTTGGTCTAATCTTCAAACAGTCCCATGTTTGTGTGGGTTTGTGTGGAATCGAGCACCACAATCCACACACATATTGCGATCTCTGTGAGATGCATGAAAAGTTTTAAATTCTGTCACTTAAAAAATGACTAAAATACCAAACACTGAGGAGTATTGGTTAAGAGTTCTTTTAACATTTTGCTGTCCAATTAAGTTAGAAATAGAAGTTAATGTGCTTTACGTAAGCTCATTTAGTACATATAAAAATATACTTGGTTTTGTAGAAGTACAATTTGCACACTAATTCTGTGGGTAAGATATAGTGATAATATGGCTTTATGTTTTATATATATATATATTATATATAATGGGAGCCCTGGTGGCACAGTGGTTAAAGCGATCGACTGCTAACCAGAAGGTCAGTGGTTTGAAACCACCAGTGACTCTGAGGGAGACAGATGTGGCAGTCTGCTTCTGTAGAGATTTACAGCCTAGGAAACTCTGTGGGGTTGCTATGAGTCGGAATTGACTTGATGGCAGTGGGTTTTAGGTGGTGCAGTGGTTAAAGCACTTGGCTGCAAACCGAAAGGTCCGTGGTTCAAACCCACCAGCTGCTCCTCAGGAGAAAGATGTGGCAGTCTGCTTCTGTAAAGATTTACAGCCTTGGAAACCCTATGGGGTGGTTCTAGTCTGTCTTATAGGGTCATCATGAGTCAGAATCAACTCGATGGCAGTGAGTTTGGTTTTGTGTTATTATGTATAATACAATATGTTTTATGATTTATTCAGCACTATAGCTGCTGAAAAAGAATAAGCAAAGCTTATTGCATAAGATTAAGTGGAACAATGTGTAAAGTTTACTGAACATTAAGATAGCTTTCAATATGAGAAGTATACTAACTTGCTATAAATATTTTTTTTACTTTGACTTCACTTGTACTCATTTAACTACTTGTTATTGTCTCAGTACACCCTCTCATCTTTCTATACCAAGGCACACTCTGTTCCTTCCTCTCAGATGTCCAATCCACTCTCTTCAAGGACAAGTAGAATTTCATCAGAAAGACCCAGTCCAAATGTGGAGATGGTTTAGAACACACTATATTGTTTTTTAGGCGGTCAGCAAGAGATGGGAAAAATACACTTACAAGAAATGCACTTAAGCCAGTTAACATTTATACCATAAATCTGTAAGGGATCCAATCTGGGTGGTCCTGTGACTTTCTCAGGCAATGATCAGTATTCCAGGAGGGGAGAAAAGAGATCATGTGAAGTTTAGGGGTAGCAAGATCAGGGGAAGCAGAAGAAGGGCAAAGTGTCCTAGGTGATAGGAGGGAGCATGCTTTAGAAATGCCTTAAAAGTAATTAACCAGGCTTTACATCAGCCAGTGGAATAGTAAAAATTTTCTTCTGGACCTTTTCATTTTCTTATTTTCAGAGGAATCTTTGTGGCAGAATGTTAAACATACTGTATTTGGATCACTTTAGATATTTTCTCCCCTTATAGCAATCAATGTGGTTAGTAGAGAGTTAGAACCAGTATAAAATGGATAATTCAAATTGATTTTTTTTAAAAAATTGCCTTAGTGATTTTTTTTTAAAAAGTATATGTGGAATATATATATATATGGAGCCCTGGTGGCACAGTGGTTAAGAGCTACAGCTGCTAACCAAAAGGTTGGCAGTTTGAATCCACCAGCTGCTCCTTGGAAACCCTATGGGACAGTTCTGCTCTCCTGTAGAGTCGCTAAGAGTCGAAGGCAATGAGTTTGGTTTTTGGTTTTATACACATATATATGTATACATATATACATATGTATACATATGTATACATATATACATATGTATACATATGTATACATATATACATATGTATACATATGTATACATATATATGTGTGTTTGTGTGTATTTAGTAGGTAAATTCATATCTTAATTGAAGTATTACCTTGCAACATTTTAGATTAAAAATCTAGATTTTTGGTATATTGCCATATTACTTTTAATGTTTAATAAATGTCTGCTGCAGACTTATTTGTAATTTAATCTATGCACTTAGCTGCCATGGATCTCTCTTAGCTTTTCATGAAAAAATACCCTTTAGATATCCTACCTTCTCCCTTCATACTGATTGTGATGTTGGGATAGGGTGTTCTTTGGAGCTTATCTGGGTGTCAGTAACTTGGTAAAGAAGGTCAGAGGTAACATATGACCTTATTCCCTGAGGGCAGATGATGATTTCCTTACAGAATTGTATTTTAGGTGACTAAAGTTCTGAGCCAGCATCTACTGAGAGAGCTGTCTAATATAATCAGAGTTCATTTAAATAATTTGAAAAGCCACATTCTTTGCCATTAAAAATATTTATTCTTCAGTTTTCCTTCCTATTGTAAATTCCTTTCTCTTTCTTAGGGAAATATATGTTTTGCTTACAAAGGGGAATGTTGGCTGTATGTTTTTCCTTAGGCATATATGTAATTTGAAGTTTACTCTGTGTTTTTTCGTAAAGGGGAGAATAGTTGAATGGCACATCTAGTGTCAATTGCACATTGACCTATGAGCAAAAATAATGGACTCTTCCTTGGAGCAATTAGCAGGAAGCACAAACCAGAGAGAAAATTGTACCCTGAACCCCACAGACTTTCTCTAGCTGTTTTCCTTCTATCTCTTCATTTGTCCCATGTGTGTAAAGATATCCCCGTGTGTACATGCTGTTTAAGAGGGATCTAGTATCTTTTATGGAGTTCCTGGATGGCACAAATGGTTTGTGCTTGATTACTAACTGAAAGGTTGGCAGTTCGAACCCACCCAGAGGCACCTTGGAAGAAAGGCCTGGCGATCTGCTTCCATAAGGTCACAACCTTGAAAATCCTACGGAACACAGTTATACTCTGAAACACATGGGGTCACCATGAGTTGAAATCAACTCTACCACAACTGGATTGGTTTTTGGTATAGTATCTTCTAAAGAATTTTGTGATGTACCTTTCCTGGCTACTCAGAGGAGAGAGCAAAAATTAGATCTTTGCCTGCTTGGTGTAGTTTTGGTTTTTAGCCTGATCATTTGACTTAGGGTTATTGCTTTGGTTTTAAATTATAACTGTCCTCCTTTTTACATCAGTTATTCTTTCTGTCACCCGTATCTTTAACCTCTCCCTCTAGGTCTCCTCCTTATTTCCAAGTATCTCTATTCAAAGCATACAAACAAAACCACCCACACACTATGCTCCTTGGACT
Source organism: Trichechus manatus latirostris (assembly GCF_000243295.1). Classification (NCBI taxonomy): domain Eukaryota; kingdom Metazoa; phylum Chordata; class Mammalia; order Sirenia; family Trichechidae; genus Trichechus; species Trichechus manatus. Next base: position 1,319,009 of record NW_004444090.1, read on the forward strand.
CTATGACCTCGTCTAACAACCAACTTGTCATCTCTTGCTTTTCTTTGACAACCAAGCTTCTTGAGACAGTAACATATTCATACTCCCCAACTCACCATTCCAAAGAAAACAGAAACAACTCTACCCCTCTTTGGATATTCTGTTTTTGATTGACTTAAATCATGCATGAAATATTAGAATTGCTCTTAGGTGCCAGGCATTGCCCACCCAGTTGTCCAAGCCACTAACCTGAAAGTTATCCTCATATCTCAAATCCAGTAGGTCATCAATTAATCTAAGTTGGAAACAATTATATCCTTGATATGGAAAGTTAGAACAATGAGCAAGTTGGTAAATTGGAAAAAAAATCAGATTTTTAACAATTATATCTATAATACTTTTGGTTATGGATTTAAAGCATGTGTGTACTTCTCTTGGTATATGCTATTGATGATTACATATTAGATGATTAGATACTGATATTAGAGAAAATATTTCACCATCAGTTTGTATGTGTGTATTTGTACACTCATTTTCTTTAGTTTGTTTTAAGTTGGATGCAGTTGGGAAACGTTGCTTTTCAATATCCATTTTAAAATTCATAAATACATACATTACGAATGGTAAAAATAGTTATAGAAGAAAATTATTGTTTTAAAAGTGGCTGCCTGCTCTCAGTTTTCACCAAAATGATATTATTCCTAACTTTTTCTGTTAACAACCTGAGGGTTTTAGAAAAACACTGAAAAAAAGGGACAAACTTAAGCTGAAACTTGGGATTCTTTTGCTTTTGTAAAGAGAGCAATAAATGTTAGCGTATTTAACCTGGCTTTCAGTGACCTCTTTGGGGGAAATTAGAAATTACTTTCAGTGTTGAGGCTTTCAATAGCTTATTTAGCACAATCCCATTATTTATTCATTTAACAAATATTTGGGTATTTAGCAAATGCCAGGAATTGTTCCAGGAGCCAGGGATACCATGGTGAACAAAATACACACAGCCCCTGGCATCAGAGAGCTTGCAGCTTAGTAGGGGAGAGAGAAAATGAAAGAAATAATGACAGGTGATTCAGAAAGAATTAAGTTTAACAAGGGAGGTGACAACTACAATGGTGATGCATTGCAGAGGAAGCCATGTTTTAAGCCCGGGCTTGAAGAATGAGTGGGACTTATCTAGGGAAGGTACGGGCAGGGACTGTTGCAGGTTACTATCCAAGAAGGGCTCAAAGAGAACAAGGTACCATTTAGGAACTAAACTAAAGTTGAGGGTGACGGGAAGACTGAGTTTAAGAAGGCAGAGAATGTTAATAGATGAGACCTGAGTTGTGGATAGGAGGCAGATCTGGAGGGCCTTGTAGGCTAGAGGGAATCTTAGTTGTCCATCCTCTTTGTTTTTACATATAAGGAAGCTGGATCTCAAAAGGGAAAAATCACACATTCTATATCTGTTAATAGGCATTAGTGGTTCACTGGTAGAATTCTTGCCTTCTGTTGTGGGAGGCTGGGGTTCGATTCCTGGCCGATGCACCTCATATGCATGTACCACCCATCTGTCATTGGAAGCTTGCATGTTGCTGTGATGCTGAACAGGTTTCATCAGAGCTTCCAGACTAATACAGGCTAGGAAGAAAGGCCTGGTAATCTATTTCCAAAAATCAGACAGTGAAAACCTATGAATCACAACTGCCCGATTTCCACCTGATCATGGGGGTGGCGCAGGACTCGGCAGTGTTTAGTTCCTTTGTACATGGAGTTGCCATGAGTCGTGGATCAACTTGATGGCAGCTAACAACAGCAATATGTATGTTAATGCTAAATAGTTTTTACCTGTCTGCCTTGAGCTGGTGCCCTAATGTGTCATGACTTTGCTCACCCAGTTCTGATTACTGTATCTAGGCTAGAAAATATTCTCTGTGTAGATCACACAGGAAATGTGCAGATATCCAAATGTACATGTGTGTATTAGGAGCCCTGGTGATGCAACAGTTAAGCGCTCAGCTGCTAACCAAAACATTGGCAGTTCAAACCCACCCAGCAGCTTTGGAGGAGAAAGACCTAGCGATCTGCTCCCATAAAGATTGTTGTTAGGTGCTGTTGAGTCGGTTTTGACTCATAGTGACCCTGTGTACAACAGAACGAAACACTGTCTGGTCCTGCGCCATCCTCACAATTGTAGTTATGCTTGAGCCCGTTGCTGGAGCCACTGTGTCAATCCATCTCTTTAAGGGTCTTCCTCTTTTTCATTGACTGTCTACTTTACCAAGTGTGTTATCATTCTCCAGGGACTGATCCCTCCTGATAACATGTCCAAAGTACGTGAAGTGAAGTCTCACCATCTTGTCTTCTAAGGAGCATTCTGGCTATACTTCTTCCAAAACAGGTTTGTTCATTCTGTGGCAGTCCACGATATATTCAATATTCTTCCTCAACATCATAATTCAAAAGCATAAATTCTTCTTTGGTCTTTCTTATTTATTGTCCAGCTATCGCATACATATGAGGTGACCGAAAATATGATGGCTTGGGTCAGGTGTACCTTCATCCGCAAAATGATGTCTTTGTTTTTTAACACTTTAAAGAGGTCTTTTGCAGCAGATTTGCCCAGTGCAATACGTCATTTGATTTCTTGACTGCTGTTGCCCTGAGTGTTAATTGTGGATCCAAGTGAAATGAAATTCTTGACAACTTTAAGCTTTTCTCCATTTATCGTGATGTTGCTTATTGGTCCCATTGTGAGAATTTTTGTTTTTACGTTGAGGTGTAATCCATAGTGAAGGGTGTAGTCTTTGATCTTCATCCATAAGTGCTTCAAGTTCTCTTTGCTTTCTGCAAGCAAGGTTGTATCTTTCAGCGTATTGCAGGTTGTTAATGAGTCTTCCTCCAATCCTGATGCCGCGTTCTTTTTCATATAGTCCAGCTTCTCAGATTATTTGCTCAGCATACAGATCGAATTAGTATGGTGAAAGGATGCAATCCTGATGCACACCTTTCCTGATTTTAAACCATGCATAATCCCCTTGTTCTGTTCGAATGACTGCCTCTTGGTCTATGTCCAGGTTCTGTATGAGCACAATTTAGTGTTCTGGAATCCCCATTCCTTGCAATATTATTCATAATTTGTTATGATCCACATAGTCGAATGCCTTTGCACAGTCAATAACACACAGATATGCATCTTTCTGGTATTCTCTGCTCTCAGCCAAGCTCCATCTGACATAAAGAATGATATCCCTTGTTCCACGTGCTCTTCTGAATCTGACTTGAACTTTGGGCAGTTCCCTGTTGATGACTGCTGCAACCGTTTTTGAATGATCAACAAAATTTTACTTGCGTGTGGTATTAATGATATTGGTCAATAATTTCTGCATTCTGTTGGATTACCTTTCTTTGGAATGGGTACAAATATGGATCTCTTTCTGTTTGTTGGCCAGGTAGCTGTCTTCCACATTTCTTGGCAGAGAAGAGTGAGCGCTTCCAGTGTTGCCTCCGTTTGTTGAAACATCATCAATTGGTATTCTGTCAGTTCCTGGAACCTTGTTTTTCAGCAATGCCTTCAGTGCAGCTTGGACTTCTTCCTTCTCTTACCATTGTTTCTTGATCACATGCTACCTTCTGAAATGGTTGAATGTCGACCAATTCTTTTTGATACAGTGACTCTGTGTATTCCTTGCATTTTCTTTTGATGCTTCTTGCATCGTGCACTATTTTGCCCATAGAATCCTTCACTGTTACAACTTGAAGCTTAAATTTTTTTTCAGTTCTTTAAGCTTGAAAAATGCCAAGCATGTTCTTCTCTTGGTTTTCTAACTCCAGGTCTTTGCACATGTCAGTATAATACTTTACTTTGTCTTCTTGAGCTGCCCTTTGAAATACTCTGTTTAGCTCTTTTATTTCATCATTTTTTCTGTTCGCTTTAGCTGCTCTACATTCAGGAGTAAGTTTAAGAGTCTCTTCTGACATCCATTATAGTCTTTTCTTTCTTTCCTGTCTTTTTAATGACCTTTTGCTTTCTTCGTGTATGATGTCCTTGATGTCATCTCACAATTTGTCTGGTCTTCAGTCATTAGTGTTCAGTGTGTCAAATCTATTTTTCAGATGGTCTCTAAATTCAGGTGAGATGTATTCAAGGTCGTACTTTGGCTCTCATGCGCTTGTTTTAATTTTCTTCAGCTTCAACTTGAACTTGCATGTGGGCAATTGATGGTCTCTTCCACAGTTGGCCCCTGGCCTTGTTCTTACTGATGATATTGAGCTTCTCCATTGTCTCTTTCCACAGATGTAGTTGATTTGATTCCTGTGTATTCCATCTGATCAGGTCCATGTGTATAGTTGCCATTTATGTTATTGAAAAAACATATTTGCAATGAATAGGTTGTTGGGCTTGCAAAATTCTATCAACTGGTCTCTGGCATCATTTCTATCACCAAGGCTATATTTCCAACTACTGATCCTTCTTTGTTTCCAACTTTCACATTCCAATCATGAGTAATTATCAATGCATCTTGATTGCATGTTTGATCAATTTCAGACTTTAGAAGTTGGTAAAAATCTTCAATTTCTTCATCTTTGGCATTCATGATTGATACATAAATTTGAATAATAGTCATATTAACTAGTTTTCCATGTAGGCATATGGATATTATCCTATCACTGACAGCATTGTACTTCAGGATAGATCTTGAAAAGTTCTTTTTGACAACGAATGTGATGTTGTTCTTCAATTTGTCATTCCCAGTGTATTAGACCCTATGATTTTCTGATTCACAATGGCCAATACCAGTCCATTTCAGCTCCCTAATGCCTAGGATTTCGATCTTTATGCATTCCATTTCATTTTTGACAACTTCCAATTTTCCTAGGTTCATACTTCATACATTCCACATCCTAATTATTAATCTATGTTTGTGGCTGTTTCCTCTCATTTTGAGTTGTGCCACATCAGCAAATTAAGGTCCCAAAAGCTTGACTCCATCCACGTCACTAAGGTCCATTTTACTTTGAGGAGGCAGCTCTTTCCCAGTTGTATTTTGAGTGCATTTCAACCTGAGGGATTCATATTCTGGCACTATATCAGACAATGTTACAATACTATCCATAAGATTTTCACTGGCCAATTCCTTCAGAAGTAGACTGCCAGGTCCTTCTTCCTATACTGTGTTAGTCTGGAAGCTCCACTGAAATCTGTCTACCATGGGTGACCCTGCTGGTGTTTGAAATTCCGGTGGCATAGCTTCCAGCATCACAGCAACACGCGAGCCACTACAGTACAAAAAACTGACAGACAAGTGGTGGAAAAACAAAAATAAACCCCCCAAATTACCATACATTTTAAAGAAAAAAACCATTGCAATCGAGTCAATTTTGACTCACAGTGACCCTAAAGGACAGGGTAGAACTTCCCCCTAGGGTTTCCAAGGAGTGGCTTGTGGATTCCAACTGCCAACCTTTTGGTTAGCAGCTGAACTCTTAACCACTGCGCCACCAGGGCTCCATCCATACATATTAGATATGTCTAAGTATGTTCATACCATGCTTCACCGGGTTTGTCAACATCAAAGAAAAAACTACAGTTATTAAAATTTAGTTTAAGAAAATATCCAACAAATATTATATAAGACTACTATCATAAGAACTCAATAAAAAGTTTAAACACAGAAGAAAACATTCTTTGATGGTTACAAGGGTGGGGAGGGAGGGAGAGGGATATTCACTAACTAGAAAGTGGACAATTATTTTAGGTGAAGGGAAGGACAGCACACACTACAGGGGAAGTCGTCACAACTGGACTAAACCAAAGCTAAGAAGTTTCCTGAATACAACCAAACACTTCAAGGGACAGAGTAGCAGGGGCAGGGGTCTGGGGACCATGGTTTCAGGGGACATCTAGGTCAATTGGCATAACAAAGTTTTTTAAGAAAATGCTTTGCATCCCACTTTGGTGAGTGCTGTCTGGGGTCTTAAAAGCTAGTGAGCGGCCATCTAAGATGCGTCAATTGGTCCCAACCCACCTGAAGTAAAGGAGAATGAAGAACACCATGGATACAAGGAAAGTATTAGCCCAAGAGACATAAAGTGCCACATAAACCAGAGACTTCATCAGAAGAACTAGATGGTGCCCAGCTACCACAAAGACTGCCCTGACAGGGAACACAACGGGGAGTCCCTGTGGGAGCAGGAGAAAAGTGGAGTGCAGAACTCAAATTCTATTAAAAACACCAGACTTAATGGTTTGATTGAGACTGGAGGGACTCCAGAAGACATGGCCCGTGGACTCTCTGTTAGCCCAAAACTAAAACCATTCCCAAGGCCAACTCTTCAGACAAAGATTAGACCAGACTATGGGATATAAAATGATACTCATGAAGAGTGTGTTTCTTAGCTCAAGTAGATACATGAGACTAAATGGGCAGCTCCTGTCCAGAGGCAAGATGAGAAGGCAGAGAGGTCAGGAACTGGTTGAATGGACACAGGAAATCCGGGGTGGAAAGGTAGAGTGTGCTATCACAGTACAGGGAGAGCAGCTAGGGTCACAAAACAACGTATGTATAAATTTTTGTATGGGAGACTAATTTGAATTGTAAACTTTCACTTAAAGCACAACAATTAAAAAAAAAAAAGAAAATATCCAAGTGAAGACTTTTATCTTTTTTCTTTTCAAAGCCAGGTGTTATTACATCACCATTCCTCTTGATATTTTCCTCAAAATAAATATTAAAAAAAATTATAAAATATTAATTTTTCCTTAACTGAAATAAAAAGAATTATTTAAAAAACTTTACTATAATCTCACTATTAATTCGATTAGTGTCAAACTGTACAGTTTAGAGCCATTCCATCATCTAACTAGATAATTCAGTTAGACCATGCATTAACATAGTTTTGTTGTTTTTTCCCCAAACCTAACAGGGTTTGCAGTGTGTTCGCATATTTCTAGTCTCTTCATTAAGTATTTTAATGTGGAACATTCTGGTTTTGGCCACCCTTGAATCAGCATGAGCACACCCACAGAAGCTTCCATGGGAAGCTGGTTTGAATCTGTGCTATTGAGTGGACCTAGCTGATTGTTTAACATTGGCATCTCCTCACTGCTTTGTGGCTCTTTGCTTGTTTTTTCCCTGACAATAATTCTTCTTATGATTCCAAAGGAGTCATTTAATTTTCAGTTACACTTTATTGCACTTGGAGAAAAATTGTGTGCTGCAAGTACAAGTACACTGTTGTGTTCAGGGTCTGATATATATCTCAATGGGATAGAGATTTTACTTTGGCCCTTATTGTGGATTATACTAAATATTTCATGTAGTAGTGCTCTGAGTTCAGAAGAAAGTGCTTCCTCAGTTCAGTTCAGAGTTACTTTTTTTAGGTAGAAAAGGAAGAGTATGAATTGGGCAGTCAGCTGGTAGAGAGTGTAAATTGGTATGACTATTTGGGAGGGTGGATTGGCAATATTAGTTAAAGCTTTGAAAATGCTTTGACCTAACAACTGGACTCGTAGAAATATATCTCAGAAAAAAATTGGAAAATTTATGCGTTCATAGGTGTCTGCTCCAGAACAAGACACTACAAGGAACAAGACACTGAATACATGTAAATGCCTAATTAAAAAATGGTGTGTGTCTTAACAATAAGATACTGGGAAGCCTTGAACACTGAAGTTGTCAAAATATATTTGACATGGAAAGAAAATTTGTGAAGTGTGATTCAGTTTTCATTTTTTAAAAAAAAGTGTGTAAGGTCCCTGGGTGGTACAAATGGTTTGCGCTTGGCTTACTAATCAAAAGATTGACAGTTTGAACCCACCAGGTGGTGCCATGGAAGAAAGCCCTGGCGATCTGTTTCCATAAAGATTATAGCCAAAAAAAAACCATAGGGGGCAGTTCTACTCTGTAACACATGGGGTTGCCATGAGTCTTAATTGACTGGACAGCAGTGGGTTTGGGTTGTGCGTGTGTGTGTGTATTTGGTTTATATGCCTATATACATATTTGGAATAACATATGCCAATATGTCTGTAGGTTGAAGGATTTTTACTTTCTACTTCATACCCGTATTTGTCATGACTGTTTTGTTTTCAGCTACAGGAATATAGATTAAACTAGTTTGGGCAAAGAAGAGAACATTTTGGCCCTTGTAACTGCCTGAGGAAAAGGCAGGGATGAAGCTGGGCCTCTCTGATATTTGCTCAGGAATCTCCCTTCACCTTCTTTTTCTTTTGTTTCTATTTCACACGATCACGGTAGAGCATCTACCCTTATTCTCTCAGACTAACTTTCTCAGTGACTCTGAAAACATGGTGGACTAAAACTCCAGGCTCACATCATCACAGCCTCATTCAGAGAAGGGAACTCTTTCTAAAGTTTTACAAAATCATAGGGAAGAATTCTGACTTGCTTGACTTTGAGTCATGGTTGAACTCTCTGATTATGTGGTGTGATGCTATAATTGTTAGTCTCAAACGGAACTACCTCGCTGGGAATCCCTAAAGCTTAGTGGCTTCATACAAGTTAATTTCTTCCTCCTATCACAATCCACTGTGGATGTCCCCTTCAACTAGAAGCTCCTTCCATCTAGGGGTTCCATCACCTAGGACTTTTATGCATCTGGCTGACAGAGGAAGGAAACAATGCAGGAGAAGATTTAGATCCTTGCCTAGATGCGGCATACAGGAAGTTAGTCTGAGAGAATAAAACAGATGCTCTGCCATTGGCTAGAACTCAGTTAGTGGCCTCACCAATATGCGGGAGAGGGTGGGAAATTAAATCTAGCTGTGAGCCCAAGAAAAGAAGGAAATGGGGTATGAACACACAGCATTGAGCCTGCCACACACATGGAAAAAGAAATCATTATGTTTTGTCCACTGTATCTTAAAAAAAAAAAACTTATGTCACCAAGATCTTCAGAGGTTTCACTTCTGTAGTAGTGTGATCATTAATCTCTAGCATAAGCTTGCTACTGTTAAATTTTTTTTTTTCGTGAGGCCAGATGATTCTGAGCATAGATGGCTAACGGCTCACTGCACATTACTCTATCCTTGTCAGAAATTGTAGATGATCCCGACACTCTTTTCTACAAAGCTTTGATTTGGCCTCATAGTGTATTCGTATGCAGAACTTTGGATTTCAACTGTCAACAGTAGTTGATGCTTCAAATGTAATAGATTTTCCATCCCTTGTCTAGCAATTTATCCATCCTGGACACTAAGGCAAACTGCTCACTGGATTTACCTAGACACCCAGAACTGGAATTCATCTTGGATGCTTCCAAGACTGACATTCATCTGCCAGTGACCTTATCTTTAGAAGCTAGTAATTCAATGATTTGTGTGGTTAGGACTTGTAGAGAAGTCCTAACTTGCTAGATTTGGCAGCAGAGAGGGTTATTCTTTTTTTTTTTGTTTGCTTGTTTTTAACCAAAGGAAATTTATTTTTTCACAGTTTAGAAAGCTAGCAGAGCCTAGGGGAAGTCTCTCTCTCTGTCCACTCTAGGGAAGTTCCTTGTCTCTTTTCAACTTTATTCCTAGATTCCTTGGCAGTCATGTGGCTTGTATCTCAGAGGGGGTTATTCTCGATTTTTTATTTTGTATTAATGAAAGCAGTTACAGTCATTATGGGACCTGGACAAGGTGTTTTCAATTTTGTGCTTAAAATTTAAACTTTGTCCAGGCATCAAGTCTGGTATTAATCAATTGCCTTTAAATATGAATAATGCAAAGCGTATTTCAATTTTTGTACCCAAGAAATTTTCTTTGAGTTGCTACCTAAATATCCATAGGGACATGGTTTCTTTTTTAATGTAAGATGATTTACTTGTTGGATGCAGAATACATTAGCAATTTGTCTTTTCCTGTAAGATTTAAGTGAAGAAGAATAAAGAGGATCTCTAGGAGTGCCCAGGTGGTGCAAACAGTTAACACAATAATGAAAACAACAAGATTCCACCCTAAAATACTGTACAAATTATTATTATTAGAGGAAAAAACTTTTTGGGCCCAACAGTTATCTTACTGGGTATCTTTCAGGTACTGTGTACATCAATAAGTGTGTTCCAGCTGCTTTGTACTTATATTGGCTTGAGAAACTATAGTCTTTCTAGAAGACATGAAAAAAGAATGAGGCAATAAACTTTTACTGTATGGTTGCATGTTCTTGTTTTTGTTATGTTGACAAATTCTAATATTAATTATCAAAATATAAGTGTATAGTTATGTTTGATTAAAATTTTCTCAAAATATAAATGATTTTAGAGTGTTACAGCTTACCTCTATTAGTATGGATTATTGCGATTTGGTGGTATAGATTTTGACTTTTTAACTTTTAGATATTATTTTAAACTTTAAAAATACAGAGACTTTAGTAAAAGAGTGTTACTACTTTTTTAAGAAAAACACTGTTAGTTGTCATTCAAATGTTTACCTCATTTAGGAATAGATAGAGTTGAAGTATATGGAGTGACTTTTTCTGTTTCGGGATCTGGCTTCCTCATAGTTTCCATTTTGTACTATGCTTATATGAGGACATAAATGGAAATAAATATATCATTTTGCATTAAACACTAACAAATTTCCATTCAAGGAAAGATTTCTAAAATATTTAGAAAAGTGTTGACTTAGCAGCAATGTTAATTTAAAAATCATGACTAGTGATTGTGGTGAATCTCGATTTATATTGCATAGACTAATAGTGAAATATATTCAAAGGACTCTGATAATTTTTAGAATGAATGGAAAGGTGAATAAAACTTAGAAGACCGTATAGCAAAATTCAGTCAATTAATAATATGAAAGATACTGTGTCCATTGTTTGGACTGAAGACATTTTGAAAAACTGTTAGTTGGATAATTGAATCTTTTAAAATTTTACATGTAAGAATTTCATCCTTATAGGCAACAGCAAACTGTATAGTTGTATTTAAGATTTCATAACATTTTATAAACTAGTGTTATTGTTGTTATTGTGTGACGTTAAGTCAATTCCAACTCATAGCGACCCTATAGAACAGAGTAGAACTGCCCCATAGGGCTTCCTAGGCTGTAATCTTTATGGGAGCAGATCGCCAGGTCTTTTCTTCCATGGAGCTGTTGGGTGAGTTTGAATTGCCAACCTTTTGGTTAGCAGCTGAGTGCTTAATCCTTACACTAGCAGGGCTCCTTAATAAACTGGTATGATGTATAATTGACCAGGTGCAATATAACGTTAGGGTGATTATACTTTATAGAGCTTTTCAAAATCATACGTAGGTAATAATTAAACCCATTGCTGTCACATTGATTCCTACTCATAGTGACCCTGTAAGACAATGTAGAACTGCCCCATAAGGTTTCCAAGGAGCCACTGGTGGGTTTGAACTGCAAACCTTTTGGTTAGCAGCAGAGCTCTTAACCACTGTACCACTGGGGCTCCCCAGGTAATAACTAGAAGCTATTTTGATTTTTAACATTTTTATGTGTTGTTTTTGTAATGCATTTCTTAAAATTGCTAAACTTGGCCAGCCTCTACTAAAGTATGAAAAGGCCAGATGTCTGCCTTGACTTGGGAGTACCATTTTTGAATCAAAATTTTAATTTAAAAAATTCAAGGATTCTCAATAGTAGAGCCTTAAATTGAAATGCATAAGAAATTAAATATTAGCAATTTTTTTTATTATAGTGTGACCCAATATATATGTCAAATTTTGGTTATCTTATGTTCAAGTTTAAAGAAATATTAATGCTTTTTCCATATTAATCTCATAATTATTTTTACACAGTTATTATGGGAAACATTAATATTACTTATCTCATTTTTCTTATATGGGCATAGCAGAAGAGGTAAAATTGGAAGATCTTAGGGCATGAAATAGAGAAGCAGAAGTAGCCAAAGTCATAGCTCTTACCTGTCTCTCTTGAGCTAAAGCTTTGCTCTTCCTGTTTCAAAACTTGACTCCTTTGAAAATGCATAAGATTTTAGTGCTGTCTGCCCTCTTTTTCCTTGGAGGTATGTCAGTATGTATATAACCAAACAAAATACTAGTAAAGTGTTATCTGTTGCTTTAGCAGAAAATTCAGTATTTTATTATTAATGTGTAACTGAGCTGCATTGTATTTTCTTAGACCTACAAACCTTGTTCAACAAATGCTTCTAACTAATTTTGAGATCTCAAAATATGTTCTAATCTCTTTTGGGTTATATAGCAAAAGAAGTATAATGAGATCACTGGCCTCATCAAAATCTGTACTAAAGGAGAGGTCCTTCAGAAATATGTCACATTTGTATTGGTTTTGTTTTTAACAGGTTTATTGAGATAACAATTCAAATAACATACAATTCACCCATGTAAAGTATACAACTCAGTGATTTTTAATATATTCACAGATAGGTTCAACCATCTTCACAGTCAATTATAGAACATTTTCATTACCTCAAAAAGAAACCCCATACCCGTCAGCTATCACCTCTAGTCCCCACTCCCCCACCCAGGCCTAAGAAATAACTGATCTTCTTTCTGTCTCTATGGAGTTCCCTATTCTGGACATTTCATATGAATGGAATCATATAGTATGTGATCTTTTGTGAATGGCTTCTTTAATTTAACGTGTTTTCAAGATTCATCCATGTTGTGGTATGTGCCAATACATCATTCTTTTTTAGGGCCAAACAATATTCCATTATATGAATATACCGATTTTGTTTATCCACTTATCAGTTAATGGGTATTTGAGTTGTTCCCATCTTTTGGCTGTTAGGAATAATGCCACTATAAATTTGTGTACAAGTTTTTGTGTAAACATATATTTTTATTTCTCTTAAGTATATATACCTCTGAGTGGAATTGGTGGGGCATATGGTAACTCTATATTTAATTAAAGAATTGCCAAACTGTTTTTACAATGATACTGCACCATTTTACATTCCCACCAGCAGTGTATGAGTGCTCTGATTTCTCCACATCCTTGCCAGCACTTTTGATTCAAGCCATTGTAGAGGATATGAAGTGGTATCTCACTGTGCTTTGATTTGTATCTCCCTTATGACTAATTATGTCGAGCATCTTTTCGTGTATTCATTGGCCATTTGTGTATCTTTCTTGGAGTAATGTCTATCCAGATCCTTTGCCCATTTTTTAATTGCCTTTTTATTGTTCAGTTGTAAGAGTTCTTTATATGTAGTGGATCTAAGTCCCTTATCAGATATGTGACTTGCATATATATTCTCCCATTCTGTTGTCCTTGAAGCATAGAAGTTTCTACTTTTGCTGAAATCCAGTTTCTCTATTTTTCTCTTGTTGCTCATGTGTTTGTTCTAAGAACCCTTTGCTAAATCTAAAGTCATGAAAATTTACCTCTCTGGTTTTTTTTAAAGAGTTTTATGCTTTTAGCTTTTTGATCCATTTTTAGTTAATTTTTGTATTTGGTATGAGGTAGAGGTCCAACTTCATTCTTGTGGCTTTCTAGTTTTCCCAGCAACATTTATTGAAAAGATTATTATTTCCCCACTGGATGGTCTTCACACCTGCGTTAGTTTCCTAGGGCTTCCATAACAGTGTATCACAAACTGAGTGGCTTATAAGAATGGAAATTTATTGTCTCATAGATCTGGAAGCTATGAATCCAAAATCAAGGTGTCAGCCATATTGATTCCTTCTGAAGGAGAATCTATTTCATGCCTCTCTCTTAGTTTTGGTGGCGGCCAGCGATTCTTGGTGTTCTGATTTCTGCCTCTGTCTTCACATGGTCGTCTTTCCACAGTGTCTGTTTCTTTGTCTTTTTTCCTCTTTTGTAAGGGCACTACTCACATTGGATCAGGACCCACCTGACTCCAGTATGACCTCATGTTGACTGACAACATCTTCACAAATCCTATAGCCAAAGAAGGTCATGTTCAAAGGTACCATAGATATGTGGGTTTATTCTGAACTCTAAATTCTCTTCTATTGAACTATGTGTCATACTTGTGCCAGCATCAAGCAATGATTACCACTGCATTATAGTAAGCTTTAAAATTGAGAAATGTGAGTTCTCCTACTTTGTTCTTCTTTTTCAAGATTGTTTTGGTTATTCTGGGTCTCTTGCAATTCCCTATGAATTTTAGAATCAGCTTGTCAGTTTCTACAAAGAAGTTAACTGGGATTCTGATGGGGTTTGCGTTAATCTATAAATCTGTTGGGGAGTATACCTGTTTTAACAATGTTAAGTCTTCTGATCCATGGACATGAGATGTTTTCATATTTTACCACAAATCTCCCTAACCACTTTGCTCTACCCACATTGGAGTCCCTGGGTAGTGCAGACAGGTAACAGCTTGGAGGTTTGAGTCTCACCAGAGGCTCCTAAGAAAGGCCTGGTGATCTACTTCTAAAAAATCAGCCACTGAAAATCCTATGGAGCACAATTCTACTCTGACACACATGGAGTTGCCATAAGTCGGAGCTGACTTGATAGCCACTGATTTCTACTCACATTACTAGAGCCCATCAAACCCCACTATGGGCTCAGCAAGTTAAATTGAGGCATAGAGTAGCTGGTTAACTGCAGTCAAATCAGTCATGTTAAAATTCTGTGTTATGTCTATTTTTCAATGCCAAAACTTAAGCTTGCCCTTATTCAAGACTTAAATTTTTGTATAAAAATTATTATCCAAGAAAACCATATCTAGTGAACATAACTTATTCTTAAAGCAAGGCACTGAAAATGCCTAAATGGACTTTCATGCCCATTAACAAAAATGGCATCATTGTTAATTAGAAAAACTATGCAGTTTTCAACACACTGGGAAGAATTCCTCTAGTTTTTTTCTAATAAGCTCTATAGAAGCTGGCATTCATCTTATCCTTACTCAGCCATACCCCTATGGGAAACAGTAATGAAGAAAAGTTTGACTAAGTTCTACTGATTGAAATTAGAATTGGTAAATTTAGTGTCAGGCATTGAGTCCTTCCTTTAATCCAAATGGATGTAGCCATTGGCCTAAAGGATATTTAAGCTACAGTATATACACTTGAAATTCAGCTGGGCTCTGTAATGCACTAGATAATATAAAAGTAAACTTTGGAAGTGATTTCATTCCTATATAATTGCCTAGGCCCAAATTGGACTCTAAATTTAAGTAATTACTACCTGAATTATTCACCAAGGACTACAACTAGCCCAAATTTGAAACTCAAAGCTTTGTCAGTGCTTTGCCCAAGAGACTGTTCTTTAACATTTACATTCTGATAAAGCTCATTATACTCTACCCCCTGTTGTTTACTGCTGTCGTGGTTAGTGACTCCTAAAAAGCTAAATGGTGAATTTTATTATGACATATAAACATGGTCAGCTTATTGAGAAGAGTGTCCTAAGGTAATAAAAAAAAGTGCTTAACAAGGTAGCCAGTTTACACCTGAAAGACTTCATCAAAGTTCATCTGTTTTGAGCAGGGCTGGTATATAAAGGACCTAGTAAAAGATAAGAAAAACCTAAAGCTGACTGTAAGATTTGAAGGAGGGCTATTATCTAGGCAACTGAGGTAAAGTTAGGGTGCATTCCCGGTTCACAGCATATAATGAATGTCTACAGTGCATCAGGTACTGTTCTAGGTGTTTGGCATACATGAGTGAACATATAAATAACGATACTGCCCTTGTGGCACTGACACTTGGGGTGGGCAGAAGATAGTCAATAAGCACTAAACATAATAAGTAAATTATATAGTACGTTAAAGGCAAATAGTGATATGGAAAAAAGAGAGTGGGAAAGTGAGGAAAGCATAGATATAGGAATTTATTAGGTGTGGCCTTGAGTCTGAAATAAAGATGACTAGATTTTATTTGTGGGCAGTAGGCCATTGCAATTGTTTAGAGCAAGGGAGTGGTCATCTCAGAGATGTTTGAGAACCTCAATCTTGTCAAATGCAGAGAGGATTTGAGGGGTGGGAATCCAGTTAACAGGGCTGTCTCAGAGGTCCAGGAGCAGGTTCTAAGGGGTTGATACCTGTTGCGATTGAGTTGATTCTGACTCATGGCCCCCCATGTGTTATAGAGTAGAACTGTTCCATATGGTTTTCTTGGCTGCAATCTTTACAAAAGCAGTTCACCAGGACTTTCTTTTGCAGAGTTGCTAGGTGGGTTCAAACCACTAAGCTTTAGGTTAGCAGCCAGTTGCAAACCATTTGCACCACTCAGTCTCCTTAAGAAGTTGATAGTTGGTGGTGATAGGGAAATTGGAAACAATCTCTAGGGTCAAAGACATGAGGAATTTCCTAATACTTACTGGTTATCAAGTAGGTGATGAGGAAAAGGAAATAGTCAAAGATGACCAAGATTCCAAGTCTAGTTTGGCCCCGTAGAATGGTTAAATAAGAAAGTAAGCAGTGTATGATACTCTTGTTGTTGTTAGCTGCTGTGAAGTCAGCCCCCAAGTCATGGTAACCCCATGCACAATAGAATGAAATGCTGCCTAGTCCTGAGACATACCCATGATGAGTTGCAGATTGGACTGTGTGAGCCACAGGGTTTTTTTGTTTGTTTGTTTAATATTTTAAATTTTTTTTAGTGAAAATATACACAGCAAAACATGCACCAATTCAATAATTTCTTCATGTACAATTTAGTGACATTGATTACATTCTTCAAGTTGTGCAACCATTCTTGCTATCCTTTTGCAAATTACTCATCACTATTAACATAAACTCACTGCACCCTAAGCTTCTCATCTAACCTTTCTAGTTGCTATTGTCAATTTGATCACGTGTAGATAGTTCTTTAAAAAAGCACAATGCTTAAGGCAGGCATTCTTTACTAATTAAGCTAAACGTTGTTTGGTTTAAAGATGATTTGGGGATAGTACTGGTTTAAAGTTTAAAGATTACCTCAGGGCGGTAGTTTCGGAGGGCCATCCAGCCTCACTGGCTGCAGAAGGTCTGGATTCCATGAAAATTTGACATTATGTTCCACATTTTTTTCCTTTTGGATCAGAATTCTTCTATCGGATCTTTAATCAAAACATTCAGTAATGTTAGCTAGGTACCATCCAGTTCTAGTCTCATGGCAAAGGAGGCGATTGCTTATGGAGGCAATCTGACATGCATTCCAGTTCCTCTTCTGATTTCTGACTGTTCTTCTTCCTCTGTTGCTCCACCATAGGGTTTTCATTAGCTGATTTTTAGAAGTAGATCACCAAGCCTATCTTTCTAGGCTGTCTTAGTCTGGACCTCGGCTGAACCTTGTTCAGCATCATAGCAACACACAAGCCTCCACTGACAGGTGGGTGGCCATTGCTCATTAGGTACGTTGTCCAGGAACTGAATCTGAGTGTCCCACATATAAGGTGAGAATTCTACCATTGAACCACCAGTGCCCCCATCTGATAGTCTTAGAACCTGCTAAAATTAGGGATGACTCTTAGTGTTGGGCCTTACTTTGATACTTTTTAACAACAATAAGGTGGATGTTTTCAGATCGGGACAAAGTGTTTTTGTTCTTCTTTATTCTGTCTGTTATTCTGTGCCAAGCAGCACATTAGGCATTGGTTATACTACTTCTAGCCCTTTTCCAAAAATGGGATTTCTTCCAGTGTGGAAAGAGGTCTGGACTTCCAAGCTGGTGCGGCTCACTGTTGGGGATGGCACAGAGGGATTTTCTCCAAGCCAATAGTCACACTCTGAGGGCACAACCAGGCAGCTGTGTCAATGTGAGAATATGTTCTTTTATTATAACTTTCTCTGAAGCATAAATGTTGGGCCTGTGGTATCCAGTCATAATTCTTTCATTGTTTAGACACTGAGGGGCAAGTTTCACTTCATTTTCTAACAGAAACTTAAAGCAACAAGCATCATCTTTAAACTAAGAGAATTTTTTAAAGTCCTAGGAAGATATTATATGTTCTCCTCTTTTTTTTTTTTTTTTTTTTTGCCACATGTTGGTTATCTCCTGAGGAAGGGTCACATTGGTGTAACTCATTTTAAGAATAATTGTCATGGTTTTCTCTTTCTGTGTTCCTTTGAGAAAGAGGGAGTCATTCATGGTGATTGTAGGGTTTCTTGTAACTATGATTAATGTCGATATGATATTAAATATTTTAAGATGGTTTTTCTAATAATGGATGGAATTCCAAGAACTGGAGTTAACTTTTGCTGGTTTTAGAAATAAGGAGAAAGGAGCACCTATTATGGTTTTCTCAAAAAAGTTTCATTTTGTACCCACTGTATTCTAGGAATTTCACTGGTTAAGCAGAGCTCACATACTAGTAGAGTACACAGATACGTGAATAAATCTGTATGATATTGTGAGATGAGCTCTAAAGGTGTGTACAGAGTGCCATGGAATGGGCTGTGTTTGGCAAAGTCCAGGGAAGCTCACACAGGAAGTATTGTCTGAGCATCCAGGATGAATAGGAGCCCTCAAGTGGACAGGTGGAAGAAGAGAAAGCCAGCCCAGGGGAACAGCATCTACAGATGCATGTGGTGTGAAGGAGCATGGGGTGTTCTGTGTGAAGACAGGTTGTGTGTGAAGAAGTGGCAGGAAGTGATAGAGGAGTGTATCAGCCTTTCTCAACTGACATTCCTCACTTAAACCATAGAACGCAGAACATGATTTAAGTGACCATTTTCTCCCAATATTAGTATATAAAACCCATTGCTGTCAAGTTGATTCCAACTCATAGCAACCCTGTAGGATACAGTAGAACTCCCTCACAGGGTTCCCAGGACTGTAATTTTTACAGAAGCAGACTACCACGTCTTTCTCCCGTGGAGCATCTGGTGAGTTTGAACTAACAACCTTTCAGTTATCAGCTGAGCACTTAACCTCTGTGCCATCAGGGCTCCCTAATAATAGTATATAACTAATACCATTCCAGAGGCATGAAAGAGAAGTTAATTGGTTACATACAATGGCTGCTTTAGGGTTTTAGGGAAACCAGATTGAAAAGGACTGGATGATGTGTTAACTATTTATTGCATCAGTAGAGAAACATGATCGCATTTGTATTTAAACATATACTTATTGCGAGTTGATTAAAAATAGAAATGAGAAAAGGCAGGGAAACCATTTATGAGGCAATTGTGGTAGTGATCCAAGTGGGTAACAGTACAAAGATTAAGGCAGAACAGAGAAACAGCTTCAGAGGTATGTAGGAAGCAGAATTTATACAACTTGGTAACTGAATATGGAGGACAAGAGAGGAGACAAGGTTGATGCTGAGCTAGAAAGCTGGGGTGCCTTTGTAAATGGTGTCACCATTTTCTGAGGTAGGCAAATTAGATTTGAAAAGAAGGTAATTGTCTTGGTCATCTAGTGCTGCTATAACAGAAGTACCACAAGTGGATGGCTTTGATGAAGAGAAGTTTATTCTCTCACGGTCCAGTAGGCTACAAGTCCAAATTCAGGGCGTAAGCTCCAAGGGAACACTTTCTCTGTTGGCTCTGGAGGAACGTCCATATCATCCGTCTTCCCTTGGTCTAGGAGTTTCTCTATGCAGGACCTCAGGTCCAAAGGACGGACTCTGCTCCCAGCACTGCTTTCTTGGTGGTATGAGGTTCCCATGTGTCTCTGCTTGCTTCTCTCTTTTGTATCTCAAAAGAGATTGGCTTAAGACACTATCTAATCTTGTAGACCTCATCAGTATAACTGCCGCTCATCCATCTTATTACATCATAGTGATAGAGTTTACAACACGTAAGGAAATCACATCAGATTACAAAATGGTACACAATCATACAATACTGGAAATCATAACCCAGCCAAGTTGACAGATATTTTTGGGGGACACAACGCAATCCATGACAGTAATGATTTCCGTTTTTGTCTTCTGGGTGTGAATTTCCTAGAATCATCCAAATTTAGTAGAAGTATGGGCGTGGAGGAGATTAATAAGAGTCTTCGCTGAGAGCAGGACAGAGGAAGTGATCTTGGGGATACCCAGTGTTTAAGGATTGGAGGAAGAAGAGAGACCAGTAATGAAGACTGAAGAGGAAACTCAGAAGATAAGGACCACAAAAGCATGGTTCGCCCAAATCCCAGGAAATAATGACTTTAAAAACTAGGTCAGTGTTGTCCAATGACATGGAATGGAATAGGGCAGGAACTGGAAAATATCCATTCGTTTTAGTAGTTTAAAGGCCATTGATGACCTCGGAGCAGATTCAGTAGCATGGAGGGATGATTGTCATATTCCTGATGCTCCCTGAGCCTGGGTGGGCTATGTGGGTTCCAGAGCTTTGACTGAAAAAGAGGAGAAAGAAGTGTGAGTTTAGGAAGTCTAGAGTATAATGTAGGGTCAAGAGAGGAATTTGGTGTTCCTTTTTGCTGTGGGCTATATTGAAAATGTAGTTAGGCTCAAGGAAGTTACAGGGCAGGCTGGTGTAATAGAGAGATTACAGATGTAGACAGAGTAGGCAGAAAGGCCTGAGGGACTGAGAGCTCAGGCTAAGGCACGGCCTTAGAAAGGGGAGGACTCTTCTTCAGTGTTGAGGAGAGAAAACACCAAATTGAAGGGAAGTCTAGAAGGTATCAGCAGAATTCAGGGAGGTTTTATTACCCTGTAACTTAAAAGAACATTGCCATGTGCATGTTACTTCCACTTCAGTTACTTGTAAATGGGAGCTCTGTGACCCATAGAGTTTCAAACGTAAACTGTATATCTCAGCTGTTTTCAAGTCCAGGATTTCTGTGACCACTCTCCCCCAAACCCCACCATCACCCACCACGGAAGCAGATGTTTTCCACTCCCTGTTTCAGAACACTCTGGGGAAGTTGTGGATCATAACTGGTCATCTTTTTACAGGTTATTGTTCCCCAAATTGATTGCAGATAGATACCTGTCCAATCTACCTCTCCACCCTAGCACTCCCATCTGTGTTAGAGAATTGCTATCCCAAGTATACACCCCTTCAGTTACCGGTAGTCTCTAGTATTCTCCACCTCCAAGTGCAGTTCTTTTCCTTCCCTCATTTGTTTTTCCTCTAATGTTTTCTAACTTTTTTTTTCCCTGAGCTGAGTAGCAATCTGTGTTACATTGCAAACCGTAGATGAATCCGACTGTGGGCTTTTATGTATGCAGTGACACGTCCGTTTTATCTTGGAGATCTAAATAAATGAGAGAAAGAGCTGAAGAGAGATATAAGAAATAGACATTTCTCTTTGGACTGCAGGGTCTTAGAAAAGTTATAAGGCTGAATGTTGTTCCACAGGGCCTGGAGATTTGGGAAGCCTCATCAGAAGCAATGACTGCTCTCGGTGAAAATGAAAATGCAGGCCAGTACTACCTGGGAACTTCAGGAGGAAAAGGGGGTGCCAGGGGTAGAATAGTTCAATGGGATTTTGTGGGAACCTACAGAGAGGAGTTATTAGGTTGAACTACATGAAATTTCGGATGTTGTTAAACCATTTTTGACTAACAAAAATGGTAATTCTGTATGGTTCACCCTAATGTGCTTTTGATTCTAAATATGTTTGTAAACTTTTGGGTCATAACCCCTTTAAAATCTGGGGACTACTTATAACCTTGATTATGTGTGAGAGTCCATTTTCCATAAATCTTATTTGATTACAACAGTAAGTGTTATGTGTGTATATTTAGTCTTCATAGACCATTACTCCTGTTGTATGGTTGTTGTCCCTCAAGCAAAATTGAAGAAAATAATGCTCACAAGCTGGGACAGCTTCCCTAAGGTTGAACTCCAGCCCAGTTTCAGCCCCTGAGGTCTCTAAATTCTTACTCTAGATAAGTGGTTCTCAACCAGGGGCAATTTTGCCCCCTTCCCCGCTCTCCCCGCTCCCCCTGGGGACGTTTGAAAATGTCTAGAGATATTTTTGACCAGCTTGATTCTGGGCAGAAGGGTACAAGGAGTGATACTGGCATGTAGTGGGAAGAGACCAGGGATGCTGCTAAACATTCCACAGTGCACAGGACAGTTCCCCACAACAAAGAATTATTTGGCTCAAAATGTCAATAGCGCTAAGACTGAAAAACCCTTTTGTAGAATGAACACCAGGGAGCTTATGGAAACTTCTACAAACTTGTACATCGGGAACTATTTACTATCTTAATATCATACTACTTAGTGATAATCATGAAAAGTTTGTAAAGAGATGGGAAGAACTAACTTTGGAGAGAATATAATGGAGCAAAGAAAATGGCCAACGTATCCTGCATGTGGAGTTGCTTGTCTGATGAACACACTCAGAGCATTTAGACAGGGGCAGTTTTAAAGAAGAGTTGAATTGCCAAAGGGGAAGATTTGGGTGGGATGTAACAGTGTCAGATTTCTTTCTACCATTTGAATGAAGGGTCAGAGGTTATAGAGGAGGATAAAAGGGAAGTAGCCACAACAAACAGTGTGAAAGCTTAAAACCTTACCTTGTTCCTTTTGAATTGTATGGTTGACAGGGGTCTACTAGTATGGTTACTAACATGAACAAACTTTCAGGCACAGATAGTGTACAGGTATGAATGGAAAAAAAGTTGTAATATGATAAACTCTTTAGTCCTAAATTTTTGGACTTTATTGATACACATGAGGGAGATTTAGCTTTTTGTTTGACATTGATTAGCAACCTGACCTGGAAGATTTTGTAACTATATTTGACTGAGTTGCTCTTAGCTATAAGAGCTCTAAAGAGTTCTTAAGAGGTATCCTTATGAAGCAGTATCCTTATAAAGAAGTGGTAAGGATTGAATATATGAAGCATTATCTGTATTATGGGAAAGATGATAGTGTTTTGATTTAGCTTAATTTTATGGAAAAAAAGTAGTAAGTAGACGTGTAATATGTAACTTTGTGTTGACAGTTATGCATATTGAAGCTTTTTAAATCTTAGAAATCATTTTCCTGTAGAACAATGTTCTTATTAGTATTTAAGTTCTCCAGGCATGTCACTATTATTATCATCACGTACCTGAAGTATAGTGAGGAATAGGACTGAACTCCTGAAGAAACTAATGATTATCGCACCATTTTTAGGACTGAAATACATTGAGTTCCATCCTGAGACACTAGAAAAATGTTTCCTGCTTCTCATCTCCACAAAGTACAGTGGAACTAGGAACTTGATTCTTTTTTCTACCTGCTGGATAGAAGACAGTGGTGTGGGGTGACTGAGTAAGCATTCTAGCTGTGGGCCTAGAGTTGACAAAGAAGAGGTAGGAACGGAGCCTGGGGCCTTAGGAGTTGGCCTGCCTGTTAACTTTCTGCTGCTACCATCTGCTATTTCTTACTAGTCGATTTTTCCCCCACATTCACTTATCAGTAAATGTAGACGGAACAACTTCTTTTCTGTGTTTCTAAAGAAAGTATGAAATACTTTTTGAGTTGTTTCTTTTTTCCCCTTCTAGAAATTAAGGGTGTATATATATATATATATATATATATATATATATATATATGGAGACCTAAATATTCTTTTCATTTACTCTTTCTCTTCTTGTACTGAAATCCTGCAGTAAAGGGTAAAGTTTTACATGTAATAAAGACACATTAAGAACTAAAAGTTGTATCTCTTGGTAGTTCAGAAAAAAAAAATAGACTTGGGTCTTTTTTGTACATTTCCTCCTAGGAAGTAAGGTGAGGGTTCTGAAGAATAAAAACAATAAGGCTTTGGGTAAGGCCAAGAAGATGGAATTAATGCTGAGAAGTGTTGCCAAGTATTCTTGCCCACAGGAAGAACAGAAGTGGAAAGTAGATCAAATCAGCACTTTAGTAACTTTGGAATGAAAAATGGATAAAGAATTTGGGAAACATCCTAGAGATTAGCCTGTAGATAAAGCAAAGGAAAAAAGAAAACGTCCCAAATGCTTGAAGTAGGAGTTGCCATTTCTGGATTCTATTTAATTTTAAGAAACATAAGTTTCACATATGCAAGTAGGGAGCTTGATTAGAACAGAAAACTGGTGCCTTGTTTCTGCTACTTGAGTCCTAACTAAGAAACACTACTTTTTTTTATGATGTAAGAACACACTGAAAGTTGGTGTTGAATATAAAGAGTTAACTGAAGATGAAACAGCTATACTTTTCTGACAATAGAATTGGAAGAGATGGGCTGTGGTTAGAGCATGAAGGACTTACCAAAAACCAAACCTGTTGCCACTGAGCCGAATCTGACTCATAGCGACCATGTAGGACAGAGTAGAACTGCCCCGTAGGGTTTCCAAGGAGCAACAGGTGGATTTGAACTGCTGACCTTTTGGTTAGCAGACAAGCTCTTAACCACTATGCCACTAGGACATTTAAAAGGGCATGAAAGGTTGATTAGTGCCAGGATATTGTAAATTTATCATCATGGTAAATTCTTCTTTAGAGACACCTATAATACTATTGTTGGGATAATTTAAATATAAACCCCTTAAGGTTACTTTTTGTCCAAGATTTTTATATATATATACATACACACACACATACATACATACAAAAACTTAAGACTGTAATATAAGTAAGACATGTATTACTTTACCTGACACACTTGAAGACTAAACATAGGTAGTTGATCATCATGGAGCAGGAAGTCAGAAACCCAAGCCTTAAGTATCTTCTAAAATCTCCCTAGCAACCAAGTCAGCAAAGGCCATCCTTCCAGCAATTACTGCCAGCTTAGAGAACCTGGCTTGAGATTGATAATGGATTGCCCAGAACACCAAGATCTTCTGTTTCAGTAGTCTGTTACAAATAGTCATTTTCTGCTTTTATAGGACTATCTATTTTACTTATCCTTCTAAAGTTCTGTTTGTATAAATTGTTATCTGATTCTTAATGCACAGGATTCTTTTGAGAACCCCATGATAGTTTATAAGAAAACACTTAGGAGAGGATAAATTTAAAAGCAATACGGTATTATGGATGGTGGACAGATGTGATTATTTCCATCTCATAGATGAAGACTCTAAGGCTCAAAGAAATCTAATGACTTCTTTATCTAATTGCTTAAGGTCACATTGTTAATAACAGAATCAACTGTGTACAGGTCCTAAAAAACAAAAATATAAATCTTCTCATTTTTATTCTGAATAGTGTTCTACCACCGCAGGGATCAACAATATTTGGCACACGGACTGCTTTTTTTCTCCCACTCCCAAGCAAAAGTAGCACATGGCCTTGGTTTTAGAGTTATGCAGGTGGGTGGGCACCTATGCTGGCTCCTTGAAGTTCTGCGAGGCATGGTGCTGCTGCAGATGGTGGCAACGTAGTCAGTATCTCCTCTACTCCAGTTGGCCAGAAGAGTCGTGGTTAGTAATTTATAGTGTTCACTTTGAAAAGTTACTGGTGTCTATACCTCAAACTGATCCATTTGGGGATATAGATTGCCAGTGATGCTTAAGTGACTGACGAAACTCTGAGAGCACCTTTCATGTGCTCCATAGACGGACATACCTTTGGGTGTAACTCAAACATTGCAAGGGCAAGGGACTCCCAGTAGTTGGGAGTGAAGTCAAAGGAAAGTGACAGAGTGGGTGAAGGTGGGTAGAAAAAAAAGAACTCTAAGTACAAGCACATGCCTCAACTCAGTTGTTTCTTCTTCCCTTTCCCAAAGAGGGTACAAGAGAAGAGGCAATGCAGTTCAACCAGTTGTTCAGGCACTACAAGCTTATCATTCTTGATTCTACTCTGCATCTCATACCCTCTTCAAATCCATCAGCTCTGCCCCTGTATTTGAAATACATCCAGAATTCTGCTTTTTTGTTTTTCTGCTTCTATCCACACTGGAAGCTCATCATCACCTTTCACCTGAACTATTAAAAAACATCTTTTTTTCTTCCGGGCAACATGACACTATAGACAGAAGCACCACGCCGTCCCTCCACAGCAAATATCTGAAAAACTAAGCTAAGCAGAGAAAACATCATCCTGAAACATTAAACATCAAATGAAGAGATGATGAACTCAGCCAAGCCCTGAAGGGAATAAGAAACTGACAGAGAACAGAGAGTGAGGAGAGAAACATGCAGAAGTCCCCTGTCAGCTAACACAGCACAGATCCGCCATCTTGAACTCCTGTCAGAGGTCTGTGAACAGAGGGTATGGGAAAGCAGCTTCACAGAGCTTCCAGCAGGAGACAGAACAACCAGTAACCAGTGATATATGCTTTCCCACCCCCCACCCTTCTTCACCCCCGCTCAGTCTCTTCTGCTTCCTGTGGCCACAACCTCTTGGCCGGGAAGCACCAGCTTCACCCTAGTGCTGCTTGAATTCCACCTGCCTGCACTGGCTGGCTCCCTGAGTGCCATTTCTTGGCTGCTGGTGTTGCTTTTTTCCGCTTCTTCTGATTTCTTCCATACCTCTCACCACCTCCCACTCCTTTCTCTCAAATACCTGGCTCTGTGCGCCATCTTAGCTTCTTCCTGAAAGCCTGTGAAATGCCACTCAAATGTGAAACTGCTTCCCGGCCCATGCTGCCACGCTGGTTGGATCCCAGGGCTTTTGTTTATTTGTTTTGATCTGTTCGTTTTTTTTGTTTGTTTGTTTGTTTTCTTTTTCTGTTCTCGATTTGGGAGCCCGTTTTAGCTGGGCAGTTCTGCGTGGCTTGGGACCTACCCTCTTAGTTTGTGCAGACGCACAGAGGGATCCCTGAGAACATTTCTTTTTTTTGTTTTTTTTTTTTAGTTGTTCTTTTTTTTTTAATTTATTTTGTTTTCTCTCTTTTTCCCTTTTTGTCTTTCTTCATTACTCAGTTTCTCATCTCTCTATAGTTACCTTTTCTTGCTGTCTCCTGAATACCTGCTGCTCAGTGACACCTCTACACCTTCTAGCCAGGCAGTACATCACGGCCTGGGAGCACCTTCCCCAGACCTTGCAGCTACACCGGTGTAATTGCTGGGGGCTTTTCTTTTTACTTTCTAATTTTTATTTGTTCATATTTTTCTTCTTCTTCTCCTTTTTGTTTTTCTTCATTTGTCAGTCTCTCATCTCTCCACTCCAATGGCAAGCTCTCTTAGCACTCTTTTTTGTTTCTTTGTTTTTGGTTCCTGTTCCTCTCTCGTTTCTCTCCTCTTTCCCAAACCCATCTTAGCTCTGCACATCACAATCTCCCCCCTCCATCCTGCCTACCTGCACCGTGCACTGAACATCGCACCCCAAGCAGCACAGGCACAGCATTCTGGAACCTCCCCTGCACTGATTCCTGGCTGGCCCTGTTGGCCCTAGTACATGCCACAAACAACCCACCTCAGTGGCTCCTCTTCAGCTAGACCTGCCCTGCTACACCATCTGGGAGCGACTGACCTTGCCCATTGGAGAAGGAGGCAAAAAGTATCGTGCCCACAGACGAGTAAACAACAATGAACACACAGCCCGCCTGCTCAGACATAACCAAATAAAACAAAAAAGGAGGACGAAACAATAGATGATCAATAAACCACTGAATGCCCTGAAGACAGCAGACAATATCAAAACATTTACAAAAACAGGACAGGATGGTTCCAGTGGGGCATCCAAAATAAAATACTAGATAACTTTCCAGTAGAAGAAAAGGCAATAGAACTACCTGATAGGGAATTCAGATCTCTAATATTCAGAGCTATCCAAGAGTTGAAGCAAAAAGCAGACACAAATGAGGAAAAAATAGACAAATTCATGGAAAAAACAGACAAATTCATGGAAAACATAGACAAAAAAATGGAAGAATTCAGGAAAGTAATGCAGGAAAAAAATGCCAAAATAAATTCACAACTAGAAATCATACAAAAACAACAATTTGAAATCCAAAAGATAAACAACAAGATTTCAGAAATGGACAGTGTCATAGAATGGCTCAGGAGCAGGTTTGAAATGGTGGAAGACAGGATCAGCGAAATTGAAGACAAACATTTGGCTACAACTCTGTTTGACGAAAAATCAGAAAAAAGAACGAAGAAAAATGAAGAGACCCTGAGAATTATGTAGGATACAATCGAAAGCAAAATTTTTCGAGTGATCGGAGTTCCAGAACAGGGGAAGAAAACAGAAAACACAGAGAGGATCATTGAAGAACTGCTGACAGAAAAATTCCCCAATATCATGAAAGATGAAAAGATGGCCATCCAAGAAGCTCAATGAAC
>NW_004444090.1:1347066-1349805 GCF_000243295.1 Trichechus manatus latirostris
AGCCAACTTGACCTCATAGACATACATAGAACACTCCGCCCTACACCAGTAAAGTACATATTCTTTTCCAATGCCCATGGAACGTTCTCCAGAATAGACCACATCTCAGGCCACAGAGCAATCCTCAACAAGATCCAAAACGTTGAAATAATTCAAAGTATCTTCTCTGAACACAATGTCATCAAGCTAGAAAGTAACAACAGGAAGAGCAAGGAAAAAAAATCAATTACATGGAAACTGAATAACACCATGCTTACACATCACTGGGTAATAGAAGGAATCAGAGATGGAATCAAAAAATTCCTAGAATCAAATGACAATGAAAATACATCATACCAAAACATTTGGGACACAGCAAACGCAGTCCTCGAGGACAATTTATAGCAATAGATGCACACATCAAAAAAGAAGAAAGGGACGAAATCAAAACATTAACTACAGAACTTGAACAAGAGAGAACAGCAAAAAAAGCCCACAGCTACCAGAAGAAAGGAAATAATAAAGACCAGAGCAGAAATAAATGAAATAGAGAATTGAAAAACAATAGAAAGAATCAACAAAACCAAAAGTTGATTCTTTGAAAGAATCAACAAAATCAACAAACCACTGGCCAAGCTGACAAAAGAAAAACAGGAGAGTATGCAAATAACCCAAATAAGAAATGAAATGGGGGACATTACAACAGACCCAACTAAAATAAAAAGGATCGTAACAGAGTATTCTGAAAATCTATACTCCAAAAAATTTGAAAACCTAGAGGAAATGGATAAATTTCTAGAAACACACTACCTACCCAAACTATCACAAAATGATGTTGAAAATCGTAACAGACCCATAACAAGAGAAGAGAGTGAAAAGGTAACCAAAAAACTTCCAACAAAAAAAAGCCCTGGCCCAGATGGCTTCACTGGAGAATTCTGCCAAACATCTAGAGAAGAGCTTATACCAGTACTACTCAAACTATTTCAGAACATAGAAAAGGAAGCAAAACTTCAGAGTTCATTCTATGAAGCCAGCATAACCCTGGCACCAAAACCAGGCAAAGAAACCACAGAGAAAGAAAATTACAGACCAATATCTCTCATGAATATAGACGCAAAAATTCTCAACAAAATTCTAGCCAATAGAATTAAGCATCATATCAGAAATATAATACACCGCAACCAAGTAGGATTCATACCAGGTATGTTGGCCGCTTGAATGCAACATGCTCCCTTCTCGACAGATACATTGACCAGTGAAACAGAATTGAGAACCCAGATGTAAATCCATCCACCTATGGTCACCTGATCTTCGACAAGGGCCCAAAGTGCATCAAATGGGGAAAAGACAGTGTATCAAATGGGGAAAAGACAGTCTTTTTAACAAATGGTGCTGGCAAAACCGGATATCCATCTTCAAAAAAATGAAACAGGACCCATACCTCACACCATGTACAAAAACTAATTCAAAATGGATCAAATACCTAAATATAAAGCCAAAAAATATAAAGTTCATAGAAGAAAAAATAAGACCAATGCTACAGGCCCTAATACATGGCATTAACAGGATACAAACCATAACCATCAATATACAAACTCCAGAATATAAGCTAGATAAATGGGACCTTCTAAAAATCAAACACCTATGCGCTTCAAAAGACTTCACCAAAAGAGTAAAAAGAGAATCTACAGACTGGGAAAAATTTTTGGACAGTATGTGTCAGACAGAGGTCCAATCTTTATAATCTACAAGAAAATCTAACACCTCTACAACAAAAAGACAAATAATCCAGTTAAAAACTGGACAAAGGAAATGAACAGACACTTCACCAAAGAGGACATTCAAGTGGCCAAAAGACATGTGAGGAAATGCTCCTGATCACTAGCCATTAGATAAATGCAGATCAAAACCATTATGTGATACCATCTCACCCTGGCATTACTGGCATGAATCAAAAACACTGGAAATAACAAATGTTGGAGAGGCTGCAGGAAGATTGGAACTCTTATGCACTGCTGGTGGGAATGCAAAATGATACAACCATTTTGGAAAATGATATGGTGCTTCCTTAGAAAGCTAGAAATAGACATACCATACGATCCAGCAATCCCACTACTGGGAATATATCCCAGAGAAATAAGAGCCGTCACACAAACAGACATATGTACACCCATGTTCATAGCAACATTGTTCACAGTAGCAAAACGATGGAAACAACCTAGATGCCCATCAACAGATTAATGGATAAACAAACTATGGTACATACACACAATGGAGTATAATGCAATGATAAAGAACAATGATGAATCTGTGAAGCATCTCATAACATGGATGAAACAAGAGAACATTATGCTGAGTGAAATAAGTCAATCACAAAAGGACAAATACTGTATGAGACCTCTACTGTAAAAATTCATGAAAAAGTTTACACACAAAAAGTAACAATCTTGTTTACAAGGGATGGGAGGGGTGGTGGGGGGAAATACTAAATAGACAATAGATAAGTGGTAACTTTGGTGAAGTGTAAGACAGTACACAATACTGGTGAAGCCAGCACAACTTGTACAAGGAAAGGTCATGGAAGCTCCATAGACACATCCAAACTCCATGAGGGACTGAATTGCTGGGCTGAGGGCTGTGGGGACCCTGGTCTCAGGGTACATCTAGCTCAATTGGCATAACACAGCTTATAAAGACAATGCTCTACATTCTACCTTGGTGAGTAGTGTCTGGGGTCTTAAAAGCCTGTGAGCGGCC
>NW_004444090.1:1350229-1395081 GCF_000243295.1 Trichechus manatus latirostris
ACTGGAAGGCAGGAGGGGACAGGAAAGCTGGTGATAGGGAACCCAAGGTTGAGAAGGGACAGTGTTGACATGTTATGGGGTTGTTAACCATTGTCATAAAACAATATGTGTACTAACTGTTTAATGAGAAACTATTTGTTCTGTAAACCTTCATCTAAAGTACAATAAAAAAAAATTTAATAATGAAAAATAAAATAAAATAACCTCTTTTATTGTGCTCCCTGAAGGAACAGTAGTGGTTCAGTGGTGGAATTCTCACCGTCCATGTGGGACACCCAGATTCTTGATTTCTGGCAGATGCACCTCATGCATAGCCACCACCTGTCTGTCAGTGAAGGCTTGTGTGTAGCTATGATGCTAAACAGGTTTTAGTGAAGCTTCTAGACTAAGACAGACTAGGAAGAAAGGCCTGGTGATTTACTTCTGAAAAATCAGCTAATGAAAACCCTATGAATCACAACAGTCAGATCTCATGGTATACGGGGAAGCAATGAGTCAGAGACTGACTGGACAGCAAACAACAACAACAGCATTGGTCTCCCTAACTTCACTTCTTACACCTGCCTCACCAGAAAACCAAACCTGTTGCAATCAAGTTTATTCCAACTCATAGCAACCCGGTGTACAACAGAACAAAACACTGCCTGGTCCTGCGCCATCCTCATGATTGTTGTTATGCTTGAGCCCATTGTTACAGCCACTGTGTCAATCCATGTCATTGAGGGTCTTCCTCTTTTTTGCTGACCCTCTTCTCTATCAAGCATGATGTCCTTCTCCGTGGACAGGTCCCTCCT
Source organism: Trichechus manatus latirostris (assembly GCF_000243295.1). Taxonomy (NCBI): domain Eukaryota; kingdom Metazoa; phylum Chordata; class Mammalia; order Sirenia; family Trichechidae; genus Trichechus; species Trichechus manatus. The sequence goes on from NW_004444090.1 coordinate 1,351,024, forward strand.
GATAACACGTCCAAAGTGTGTGAGAAGAAGTCTCGCCATCCTCACTTCTAATGAGCATTCTGGCTGTACTTCCAAGACAGATTTGTGCGTTCTTTTGGCAGTCCATGCTATATTTTTCACCAGTACCAGAATTCAAAGGCATGGATTCTTCTTTGGTCTTTCTTATTCATTGTGCAGCTTTCACATGCATATGAGACGATTAAAAACATCATGGCTTGGGTCAGGCGCCCCTTAGTCCTTAAAGTGACATCTTTACTTTTTAACACTTTAAAGACACCTTTTGCAGCAGATTTGCCCAATGCAATAAATGTCCTTTGATTTCTTGATTGCTGCTTCCATGTGCATTGATTGTGGATCCAAATAAAATGAAATCCTTGACAACTTCAATCTTTTCTCCATTTATCGTGATGTTGCTTATTGGTCCAGTTGTGAGGATTTTTGTTTTCTTTATGTTGAAGTGTAATCCAAACAGAAGGCTGTGGTCTTTGGTCTTCATCAGTAAATGCTTCAAATCTTCTCTTTCAGCAAGCAAGGTTGTGTCATCTGCATATCACAGGTTGTTAATGAGTCTTCCTCCAATCCTGATACCACGTTTGTCTTCATGTAGTCCAGTTTATCAGATTATTTCTTCAGCATACAGACTGAATAGGTATGGTGAAAGGATACAACCCTGACCCACACCTTTCCTGACTTTAAGCCATGCGGTATCCCCTTGTTCTATTCAAACAACTGCCTCTTGGTCTAAGTACCGTTCCTTATGAGCACAATTATGTATTTTGGAATTCCCATTCTTCTCAATGTTATCCATAATTTGTTATGATCCACACAGTTAAATGCCTTTGCATAGTCAATAAGACACATATATACATCTTTCTGGTATTCTCTGCTTTCAGCGAAGATCCATCTAACATCAGCAATAATATCCCTTGTTCCACATCCTCTTCTGAATCTGGCTTGAATTTCTGGCAGTTCCCTGTCGATGTACTGCTGCAACTGCCTTTGTATGATCTTCAGCAAAATTTTACTTGCGTGTGATATTAATGATATTGTTTGATAATTTCCACATTCTCTTAGATCACCTTTCTTTGGAATGGATACAAATATGGATCTCTTCTAGTCGGTTGGCCAAGTAGCTGTCTTCCAAATTTCTTGGCATAGACAAGTCAGCATTTCAGTGCTGTATCTGTTTGTTGAAACATCTCAGTTGGTATTCTGTCAATTCCTGCAGCCTTGTTTATTGCCAATGCCTTCAGTGCAGCTTGGAGTTCTTCCTTCAGTACCACAGTTCTTGATCATATGCTACCTCTTGAAATGTTTGATTGTCCACCACTTCTTTTTGGTACAGTGACTCTGTGTTCCTTCCATCTTCTTTTGATGCTTTCTGTGTTGTTTAGTATTTTCCTCATAGAATCTTTCAGTATTGCAACTTGAAGCTTGAATTTTATTTTCAGTTCTTTCAGCTAGAGAAATGCTGAGCAAGTTTTTCCCTTTTGGTTTTCTAGTTCCAGGTCTTCGCACATTTCATTATAATACTTTACTTTGTCTTCTTGAGCTGCCCTTTGAAATTGTCTGCTCAGCTCTCTTATTTTATCATTTCTACCTTTCGCTTTAGCTATTTGACATTCAAGAGCAAGTTTCAGAGTCTGTTCTAACATCCATTTTGGTCTTTTCTTTCTTTCCTGTCTTTTTAATGACCTTTTGCTTTCTTCATTTGTGATGTCCCTGATGTCATTCCACAACTCGTCTGGTCTTCTGTCGTTAGTGTTCAGTGCATCAAATCTGCTCTTGAGATGGTCTGTAAATTCAGGTGGGATATACTCAAGGTCATACTTTGGTTCTTCTGGACTTGTTCTAATTTTCCTCACCTTCAGCTTGAACTTGGTTATGAGCAATTGATGGTCTGTTTCACAGTTGGCCCCTGGCCTTGTTCTGACTGATGATACTGAGCTTTTCCATCATCTGTTTCCACAAATGTCATTGATTTAATTCCTGTGTATTCCATCTGGCGAGGTCCACGTCTAGTCACTGTTAATGTAGTTGAAAAAAAGGTATTTACAATGAAGAAGTCGTTGGTCTTGAAAAATTCTATCATGTAATCTCAGGCATAGTTTCTGTCACCAAGGCCATATTTTCCAACTACCCATCCTTCTATGTTTCCAACTTTCACATTCCAATGGCCAGTAATTATCCATGCATTTTGACTGCACGTTTGATCAATTTCAGGCTGCAGAAGTTGGTAAAAATCTTCAGTTTCTTCATCTTTGGCTTTAGTGGTTTTCCGAAAATTTGAATAATAGTCATATTAACTGGTCTTCTGTGTAGGCGTATGGATATTATCCTATCACCAACATCCTTGTACTTCCGGATAGATCTTGAAATGTTCTTTTTGACGATGAGTGCAATGCCATTGGTCTTCAATTTGTTATTCCCGGCATGTTAGACCGTATGATTGTCTGATTCAAAATGGCCAATACCAGTCCATTTCAGCTCACTAATGCTTAGGATATCAGTGTTTATGTGTTCCATTTCATTTTTGACAACTTCAGGTTTTCTTAGATTCATACTTTGAACGTTCCATGTTTCTATTATTAATGGATGTTTGCAGCTATTTCTTCTCATTTTGAGTTGTGTTTGCTATAGTAGTATATAATATACTATTATAATTTGGATTCACTTTAAGTAATATGTGTGTTTATGTGTATCCCTTATAGTGTGTTAGACTCTGTGCTAAATACTTTGCTTGCATCACCCACTTCAATAAAATAGCTATCAGGTAGGTGCTGTTATCCACATTATAATAATGAAGAAACAGTGGTTTAGAGAGTCATATTTGCTGAAGGTCACACAACTATTAAATAACAGAAGGTAGTTCAACTAAGTCTAGTCTGTCTCCAAAACCTCAACTCTTATGACTATAGCTATGCAATATACTGCATCTCCTAATTTTGAGTCTGCCAAAATCCTGTCAGAGAACAAGTAACATAAAAGGGGATTTTTCCTGTTGATTTTTTTACATAATAGAAAACAAACAAACAAACCCATTGACGTTGAGTCAATTCCAACTCATAGTGACCGTATAGGACAGAATAGAACTTCCTGATAGGGTTTTCAAGGAGCAGCTGGTGAATTCAATCTGCTGACCTTTTGGTTAGCAGCCATAGCTCTTAACCACTGCACCACTAGGGCACATAGAACTAAAAAAATTTACAAATGTAAATATTTATTTTTCTTGGAAATTAAAAAAGTTACCTGAAAAGTTTAGAAATTCAGTTACATTAAAGTTCACTAGTAATATATAAAAATGCTAAAAAGTATTGCTTCAGCTACATTGTCTCAGTGAGAATTTTAAAAGCTCACATTTTTCATCTCTCTGTTTAAAAAAGAATTTATTTGAGGTCACGTACCTGTGGTTGTTGTGAAGTTCTACAAATAAAACTCATCATCTGTGACACATTTTAGTGTGCTCCCCTTCATTTCTGTAAGCTCACAGGTGTCTCGTCTCTCTTTTCTTGCCCCGTTCATCACGTCCGGGTCATGCTTATCACCCCTACCTTTGCTTTTATTTCTTTAGCTCTCAGCACCTCTCCTTCAGGCATCACTCCCACCAAAATCCTTACTGTTGTTGTTATTGGATATCACTGAGTCAGTTTCAACGCAGCAATCCCATGTGACAGAGTAGAACGGCCCCCATAGGGTTTTTGAAGAAGCACTGGTGGTACAATGCTTAAGCACTTGGCTGCTAACCGAAAGGTCATTAGTTCAAAGTCACCCAGTGACTCCACATGAGAAAAGACCTGGCAACCTGCTCCTGTAAAGATTTCAGCTTAGGAAACCCTATGGGGCAGTTCTTCTCTGTCATACAGGGCCACTCTGAGTCAGAAACGACTTGACGGCACACAACAACAATAGAGTTTTCTAGGCTGTAATCTTTCTTTACAAGAGCAGATGGCCAGATCTTTCTCTCATGTAGCCGCAAGGTGAGATAGAAGCTGAAAGCTTAACTGTTGGGCTACCAGGGCTTCTTGATAGAACTCTCACTAGATCCTTTCATTTTTTACATGGGAGCACCCCTACAGCCTCAGCCTCATCTGAACTTGCCACAGTTCTCCCAACACCTCTCCTCGACTTCTCTTCTTTTGGAATGTCCATGTGAATTAAACCCATCTTCAGATTCTCTTTCTGATTATTTCCCAGTCTTTCCCATGCTACCTTAAAACTACTATATGCAAAAATCTATCTTTTATAAAAGTATTTTACACTATTAGTGTTCCTTCATGGGAGAAAGATTATTTCCTTTCTCCTTCCGAAAATGTAATCCCTTCAGTTGTGCCCTCTATCCTAGTTCCTATAACCTACTCACCCGAAATGGAACTTCTTTCTCAAGGGAGGGCATTGCATAAGGTTGAACTCTTAAAAGTGCAAAAGCAGTGTGATTTTGAGAAACACTGAGCTACTTAAAGGATATTAAGAGGTGGAAGACACTTTGGAGGTCATAGGCCTGATTCCATTTGTTTCCTTATGTTTTGTTGTAGGTTGTATCACTTAGGATGCTTTTGCCTGCAAGTAACTGAATATTCCCACTAAGAGCTTAACAGTAAGATAATTTACCATCTCCCTTAACAAGAATTCTGGAGGTTGGGCAGTTCGGGGATTTGATTAGTAGCTCAGCAATATCACCACAGACCCAGGTGCTTCCCATATTTCCACTCTGCCATCTTCAGCTTGTTGGTGAAGTCTATCCTCCTGGCTCAAGATGGCCATGATGTCACATTCATATACAACTGCATGCATTGAAGGAGAGAAGATATGTTTCCTTTCTGTTATTATACCTCTCTGTTTATTTAAAAGGAGAAAGTTTTCCCAAGTTAGCCTAGAAGACTGTCACTCATACATCCATTCCTAGCTTCAAGAGAAGCAGGGATCACATATATCTGGCATTCTTTTTCCTTCTAATGGGAAGTGGGAGGATTCTGCCAGTAAGGAAGAAGAGGGAAAGAAATAGCTATTTGTGTAACCAATTAAACTAGTTGCCATTGAGTCCATTCAACTCATGGCAACCTGATGTGTATCAGAGTAGAACTGTGCTCCATAGGGTTCTCAGTGACTGATTTTTTGGAAGTCGATTTCTAGGCCTTTCTTCCGAGTCACCTCTGGGTGGACTGTAACTGCCAACCTTTTGGTGAGCAGCTGAGTGTGTTAACTGTTTTCACCAGCCAGGGACTCCAGCTATTAGTGAGGAAACCGTTAATGTCTGGCAGTCATGCTAAACCCAAGAAGAAAAATTTAACTTCTGAATTCTCTGCATCTTTTTTTTTATATTACCCAGATTTGAAGGATTTGATTTTATTTACACACATTTGCAGTTATTAGCTCCCTTATGTTAACTGCCAGAAAGGAAGAGACAGAAAGAGAAGATATAAATTTAAAACAACTACACTTAATAATAATTTATATATATGTATCACTTAGTTCCTTGGATTACACCTCAACATAAAGAAAACAAAAATCCTCACAACTGGACCCATAAGCAACGTTATGATAAATGGAGGAAAGAGTGATGTTGTCAAGGATTTAATTTTAACTTGGTCCACAATCAACGCCTATGGAAGCAGCAGTCAGGAAATGAAATGATGTATTGCATAGGGCAAATCTGCTGCAAAAAACCTCTTTAAAGTGTTAAAAAGCAACGATGTCGCTTTGAGAACTAAGGTGCCCATGACCCAAGCCATGGTGTTTCAGTCACCTCATATGCATGTGAAAGCTGGACAATGAATAAAGAAAACTGAAGAATTGGTGCCTTTGAATTATGGTGTTGGCGAAGAATATTGAATATTCCTGGACTTCCATAAGTACTAACAAGTCTGTCTTGGAAAAAATACAGCTAGAGTGCTCCTTGGATGGCAAGACTAAGTCTCACATACTTTGGACATGTTATCAAGAGGGACCAGTCCCTGGAGAGGGACATGCTTGATAAAGTAGAGGGTCAGCAAAAAAGAGGAAGACCCTTGATGAGATGGATTGACACAGTGGCAGCAACAATAAGCTGAAACATAACTATTGTGAGGATGGCACAGGACCGGGTAGAGTTTCGTTCTGTTGTACGTACGTTTGCTATGAGTTGGCACTGACTCGACGGCACCTAACAACAACAACAACATCACTTAGTTCATGTAGCAAATACTCTGAGCTATTACAATGTGTTAGGAATGTTTAAAAATTGTGTATTGGTATGTCACTAACTTTGGTCTATAGCTTCTTCTCATTTTCTTTTTATGGAAGCTCAAGTGTAGACAATAATTGTAACATAAAAGAATGACCGATCTTTGTTCCTCTTTGCTGGCATTCAGTCTAAGGAAAGTTGCTGTCCTAGTAGAATTTGGCAGAATCATGTAGTTAAACTTACAGAGAGATTTAAAAATGGAATAGAGGATGCCTTTCTAAATTTAGACTTCTGATAAAATATACATAACAATGAAATAGAAATTAACTCTGTTTAATTTGGTGATTCACTTGTGCCCAGTAAGAATTATGGAAAGAAACAGGACTAAAATACCTACCATCAATTTTAGTATGAAAGTATTTTTAGTTTGAGACAAATAAAGCTATGCAAATAATTGCTATCTACTATTTACTAAATGTCTTTTGTATGTCAGGTCCTATGTTAAGTACCAGAGATCCAAAGATGTGGATATGATTTCATTTCCACCTACTGGACCATGAGCTCCAACAGGGAAGAGAGATAGGTGTGTGAGGTAAGGATTAACACAAATGACAGTGTCTATCCTGTAAGGACTACAGTAGAGGTGTGTGAGGTAAGGATTAACACAAATGACAATATTCTGTAAGGTAGTTTATAGTACTCTCATATCTAGATGGAAAAATGAAGCCTCAGAGTATCCATTTGAGGACAACATTAGAAAAAGACTTCATGGAGGATATAGTATTTGAGATAGGCCCTGAAAGATGAAATCTTAATAGTTAGAGGAAGCAGGTGCAGGACATTCTTAACAAAAACATTGCTGTTGGGTCTATTCAGACTCATAGCGACACTATAGGACAGAGTAGAACTGCCCCATAAGCTTTCCAAGGAGCGGTTGGTGAATTTGAACTGCCAACGTTTTTGGTTAGCAGCCAAGCTCTTAACCACTGCACCACCAGGGCTCCGCAGGGCATTCTAGGCAGTGTGAGTAGCTCGAGCAGTTTTATTTGAGCACAGTTTGTAGCAGAGAGAAGATTAGGAAGATAACTGAGTCTTCTAATGAATGACCTTATATTCAAGGTTGAGATGTTTGTATTTAATTCAGTGGGTAGTAGGAATCCCCAGGAGGTTTTTGAGCAGATGACTTCTGTGCCCAGAAGGGTACATTTGGGAAGTTAATTTTCAACAATTATATCTTGTTGGGCTGAAGATGATCCAGAGGAGAGAGTATAGAGCAGTCCAAGTAATAGGTAACAAGGGCCCTGTCATATGCTACCTTTTCAAGTGGTTCAAGTGGTTAAGAGTGTCACATAGTGATAGAAAGCGAAGTAGGTGAACCTGGATTCAAGAGCTATTTAGTTAGGTTTGTTGCTATTCTTTTATTTTGATGAACAATTATTTACAACTCCTACAAGTTAAAGTTGAATCCTGCTTATATGAATTTCTGTTATTCTCTTGTTGATAATAGCTTGCCTCAGAGAGGTTTTCTTTTTTTTAATATTTATTTTACTTTTTTTTTACATATCTAAATTTATTTCTTAGCTTGCTATTTAAAAATACACTTTATATATTTTGTAATTCTATCACATATAGTCTATTATTTCATAATTTCTTTTTCTTAATTGTACTTTAGTTGAAGGTTTACAGAACAAATAGTTTCTCATTAAACAGTTAGTACACATATTGTTTTATAACACTGGTTAACAACCCTACTACATGTCAACCCTCTCCCTTCTCAACCTTGGGTTCCCCATTACCAGCTTTCCTGTCCCCTCGTGCTTTCTAGTTCTTGTCCCTGGGCTGTTGTGCCCCATTAATCTTGTTTTGTTTTATGGGGCTGTTTAATCTATCGCTGAAGGGTGAAACTCAAGTGACTCCATTACTGAGCTAAAAGGGCATCTGGGGGCCGTACTCTCGGGATTTCTCCAGTCTCGGTCAGGCCAGTAAGTCTGGTCTTTTTTTGTGAGTTAGAATTTTGTTCTACGTTTTTCTCCAGCTCTGTCCAGGACCCTCTGTTGTGATCCCAGTCAGAGCAGTCAGTGGTGGTAGCCAGGCACCATCTAGTTGTACTGGACTCAGTCTGGTGGAGGCTGTGGTAGTTGTGGTCCATTAGTCCTCTGGGCTAATCTTTCCCTTGCATCTTGTTTTCTTCATTCTCCCTTGCTGCTGAAGGGGTGAGACCAGTGGAATATCTTAGATGACTGCTCACAGGCTTTTAAGACCCCAGACACTACTCACCAAGGTAGAGTGTAGACCATTGTCTTTATAAACTGTGTTATGCCAGTTGAGCTAGATGTTCCCTGAGACCATGGTCCCCACAGCCCTCAGCCCAGCAATTCGGTCCCTCAGGGACTTTGAATGTGTCTATGGAGCTTCCATGACCTTCCCTTGTACAAGTTGTGCTGGCTTCCCCAGTATTGTGTACTGTCTTACACTTCACCAAAGTTACCACTTATCTATTGTCTACTTAGCATTCCCTCCCCACCCCTCCCATCCCTCGTAACCATCAAAGATTGTTTCTTTTTGTGTGTAAACCTTTTCATGAGTTTTTACAGTAGTGGTTTCATATACTGTTTGTCCTTTTGTGATCAACTTATTTCAGTCAGATAATGTCCTCCAGTTTCATCCATGTTATGAGATGCTTCACAGATTCATCATTGTTCTTTATTGTTGCATAATACTCCACTGTGTGTATGTGCCATAGTTTGTTTATCCATTCATCTGTTGATGGGCATCTAGGTTGTTTCCATCTTTTTGCTATTGTGAACAGTGCTGCAGTGAACATGGGTGTGCATATGTCTATTCATGTGACAGCTCTTATATTCTCTAGGATATATTCCTAGGAGTGGGATTGCTGGATTGTATGGTATGTCTATTTCTAGCTTTCTAAGGAAGCGCCATATTGTTTTCCAAAATGGTTGTATCATTTTGCATTCCCACCAGCAGTGCATAAGAGTTCTGATCTCCCCCCAGCCTTAGAGGGGTTTTCTAAGATAAATTTTTAATTGCTTAAAGCTACCAAAAAGTGTGAGAGGTGTACTTTGTGGCAGGATGGAGTAACAGTGTCTGTATTTACCTCCCTGCTAGAAACAACTGAGAAACTGGACAAAGTATATTAAATAACTGTTTCAGTACTGGACATCAGGCAGTGAAGGACATTGATCTCTGAAAGATGAGTTCTGTGATTGTCCCCACTCACTACCATGAGAGAGTTTCCAGGCCACAGCACAGGGAGGATCAACTAGCTGGAGCTGAGTGATCTCCCTCAGTTGTGGAGATGGAGCTGGTTCTTTGAAAAGATTGCTAAAACTGCTAAGTCTTCTACCAGACTGACCAGAAAAAAAAAAAAGAGAGAAGACACAAATTACCAATATCAGGAATGGGAGAGATGACATCACTACTGATTCTAAATATGTTAAAAGGACAATAAAGTATGGCTAATAACTTGATGCCAGTAAATGCAACAACCTATATGAAAAGGGCAAATTCCTTAAAAGACACAAACTACTAAAGCTCACTCAAAAAGAAATAGATAACCTGAATAGCCCTATATCTATTAAAGAAATTGAATTTGTGATTAAAAACCTCCCCACAAGGAAAGCTCCAGGCCCAGATGGCTTTGTTGTTGAATTATACCAAACATTTAAGAAAGAAATAATATCCATTCTATACAAACTCTTGCAGAAAATTGAAGGATAGAATACTTCCCAAATTATTCTATAGGGCATCAAAACCAAAGACGTTACAAGAAAAGAAAATTATAAACCAGTATCCCTATCTGTTTACCCTAAATTGATCTATAGATTGAACAATATGCCAATTAAAATCTCAGCAGGCTTTCTTATTGAAATTGACAAGTACATTATAAAACTCATATGGAAATACAAAGGACCTAGAAGTACCAAAACAACTTAGAGAGCTAACAGTATCTGATTTTTAAAAAAATAAATTTACAGTTGTAAAGATGGTTATGGTATTGATAGATAAATAGATCAGTGAAACAGAATTGAGTCCTGAAATAGATTCCAAAGTATATGGTCAATTGATTCCTGACAAACGTGCAAAGGCAATTTAGCGGGGAAAGAAAAATCTTGTCAACAAGTGGCGCTGAAACAGTGTGATATATGTATGCAAAAAAATGAACTTATATCTACCCCACATATCATTTATAAAAATTAACTCATAATGTTTTATAGACCTAAATGTACAACCCTAAAACTATAAAACATCTAGAATAAACCATAGGAAAAAAATCTTTGTGAGCCAACAACAACAAAAAAAAATTGGCAAAAATTTCTTAAATACACAGCAGAAACATGACTATAAAAGATAAACTTGATATGTAGGACTTCATCAAAATTAAGAATTTCTGTTCTTTGAAAGAGGCTGTTAAGAGAATGAAAGGACAAGCTACAGATGAGGAGAAAATATTTGCAAATCGCATATCTGATAGAGGACTTGTATCCAGAGTAGCTCAATAATAAGAAAACAATCCAATAAAAATGGGCAAAGAATGTATACAAATGACAAATAAGCTAATGAAAAACTAACATCAATAGTCATTAGGGGAATGCAAGTAAAAACCACAATGAGATACCACTACACGCCTGTTAGAATGGCAAAAAATAAATAAAAATACTGACCATATGAAGTGATAGCAAGAATATAAAGCAACTGGAACTCTCAAACACTGTTAATGGAAATGTAACATGATACACCTACTTCGGAAGTAGTTTGGCAGTTTCTTAAACATTCATTTCCAAATGACTCAACCATTCCACTCCTAGCAATTACCCAAGAGAAATTAAAGCATATATGCATACAAATACTTGTACACAAATATTCATAGCAGCTTTATTTGTAATAGCCAAAAACTGGGGAAAATATATATATCACCAGGTGAATGGATAAACAATTTTGGTATATTGATATAATGGAATGTACCTCAGCAATAAAAAGGAATGAATTATTGATGCCCACAGCAACATATGTGAATCTCAAACTAATTATACTGACTGAAAGAAGCCAGATCCCCCCGGAAAAGGTATGATTCCATTTATATAAAAATTTAGAAAATGCAGTTTCTATTTCATTTATATTGACTGAAAGCAAATCAGTGGTTGCCAAGGGACAGTGGGGGAGAAGAATGGTTAGGAAGAGGAAGGAAGAATTATAAAAGGACATGAGGAAACCTTTGGAGGTCATGGATATGTTTATTATCTTGATTTTGGTGATAGTTTCATGGATGCATACGTTGTCAAAACTTACCAAATAATATACTTTAAATATATGCAGATTTTTGTATGTCAATTATACTTCAATAAAGCTGTGTTTAAAACTACCAAAAAGGTACCAAATCTGCTTTCCCAAGCTCAACTAAAACTTTCAATGCTAAGGAATTCAAATATAACATATTTACCATTTAGATTCCCATAGTTGCCAAGAATGCTTTTTTCTGCATATTTATATCTATACTTTGTTTGGTTTAATTTTTTTTGAAATTCCTAAAATGGAAATCCTTTATTTGGTGAAGAAGTAGAGCAGCAGAAAAGTCACATAAAGTACTGGTGAGAATATAAACTGGTGTAATCACTATGTAATAATTTTTCTGCATACCCTACAGCATAGCAATTTTCATTCTAGGTGTATAACAAGAATAGCAATTTTCAAACTGTTTTGTCTCAGGATGCTTTTGTATTCTTAAATTATTGAGGAACTCAAAGAGCTTTTGTTCATATGGGTCATATCTATAGTTACTGTATTAGAAATTAAAATTGAGAAAGTTTTAAAATAGTTATTAATTTTTAAATAATAATAAACCTATTACTATTATACCAATAATACTTTCAGGGAAAATACCTGTTTTCTAAAAAAAAAGGAAGAGTGCTATTGCCTTACAATTTTTGCACATCTCTTTAATGTGTTACTCAATAGGTGACAAATGGACTGCTTCTGTATTCAATATGTTGGTATGTATTTTTTTGGTTGAAATACACATGAAAAAAATCTGGCCTCACACAGATACATAGTTGGAAAAGGAAAAAACTATTTTAATAGCCTTTTCAGAAAAATTGTGGATATGCTTCTTCGATATTACACTAAAACTTTCCAAGAGGTATTCTTAAGTTTAAGTTGGAATGTTGAATTGAAACCACGTCAGTGAAATTTTTGTACTCTATTACATTAAAATCCATTGGTGTATCCTGTACTTTGAATGCTTTACCCATGCATGATTTTGTAACATTATACATTAGTCATTTGAAAAATATTGGTTCACTGAGTTATTCACCTCTTCTAAATATTAACACATTTTGTTATACAGTATAACATATGATATTCATTAATGTCACCAATGATCTTATCAGAAAAGTTTCAAAGAACTTGGAAGCTTACTGGGGAAGACACTGTTTTCTAAAATTCTGATTTTTGCTTGAAAGCTCAAATTTTATCATTGGCAACCAACACTGTTATTTGTGTTCTTTGAAGTGACAGGGTTACCTTCTGTAATTTTGAAAAAAATATCTGCTGAATACCAAATCTGAATTGCCATGACTTGGAGTCTGCCAATTGTTCTTTCAAATACAAATGGTGTCCCATAAAAAAAGTGGTAAGTTCAGCTCACCTTTTGAACAATCACACAATTGCTTTTCCTTGAGACAACCATGGATCTTTGTTATTCATCAGAAATCCTTTATGTTTACCTTCCATTTAGTCACATAGAACAAGGTTAGCAAATATTTTCTATAATGGATTAGATGGGAAATACTTTAGGCTTTGTGGACCATTGAGTTGAATTTAACTGTTGCAGATACTCAACTATGTCATTGTAATGCAAAAGTGGCCATAGGCAATCTGTAAACAAATGGGTATGGCTGTGTTCCAATAAAACTTTATTTACAAAAACAGGAAGCAGGTCAGATTTGCCTTGTAGTGGGAGTTTGCTGACCCCTGACATAGAGCATTAAAAAAATGAGTACTTCAGGGCCAAGATTTAATAAAGTTAATAACTTTTACTGCTTCATCAAGGATACCCTTATGTAAAACTGGTGTGTGCGTGTGTGTGTGTGTGTGTGTGTGTATGTGTGTATGTGTGTGAGTGATGAGTGTGTAAAGAGTACAGTGACCGTGAGTACAATTTGGTGCCACTCACTTGATACCAGAAGTTTTAACCTCCATTGCTTTTATATTAGGTGACATATAAAAGAGTGCTTGTGATAGCACTATTTCTGATAACAGAAATGTGGAAACAGTTCAAACAGTTGATAGAAGGATAGATAAATATTTTAGACAGTAATATCAGAGGAAATGAATGAAATAACAGCCACAAGTGACAGTATAGATAAAACTTGCAAATGAAACATTTAATGAATGAGGCGAATTGCAGAAGACAATATACTTTGTAATACTATTAATATAAAGATGAAAAAGCAGGCTAAACTAAATAATATTACTTAGAGAAATTTAAACATATGGTAAAATTGTTTTGTTTAAAGGTAAAATTTATCGCAACAGTTGCATCTTTATTGACCTCTATTCAAATGTGCTTTTACATAAATGAAACATACTGCACTTTTTTACTCCATAGTATGCCTTACTGAATTGCCATGGTACTCTATTTGGTGTCTTTCACTCAACATTATGTGAGAGTCATCCAGGTCTTTGTATGTAGTAGTAGCTTGTAGCTTGTACCTTTTCATTGCTGTGCATATATTTCATTGTTATAACATGGTTATTATCCATTCTGCTATAGATGGACATTTGGATTGTTTTCTTTTTGGAACTATCGTAAGTAAAGCTGCAGTGAACATTCTTGCACGTGAGCTCTAGTGGACATAAGCACGCATTTTTGTTAAGTACATGCCCAGAATGGCATTTGTGGGTCACAGAACTTTAGCTTTAGTTGATCTGGCATTTTCTAACATGGTTTTTCAGCTTATACACCCACCAGCAATCTATGGGAATTTCATTTACTCCACAGACTTGCTTTTAATTGTAGCCATTCTGTTGGGGCAGGGAATATCTCATTGTGGGTTTAATTTGCCTTTTCCTGATAACTATTGATGTTGAGCACCTTTTAATGTGCGCATTGGTCATTTAGATACTCTGTTAAAATGTTTATTAAGCTATTTTGGGGATTTTGTTTGATTCCGTCTCATCAGGTATATCCCCAGATCCCATTAATTCTGTCTTCTAAGTAGACCTCATGTTTACCCTCTTCTTCCTTCATCAGTATCCTGGTTCAAGCAAGTTACTTTCATGTCTTTCCTGGATTCCTGTAGCAACCTTCTGACTCTAGTTCTGCCTTCCCTTCCCCCAGTCCCTTCTCTACCTAGTAGACACAGACTTCAGTTTTTAAAATGGTGTTTAAGTAAAGTTTTATTCCCTACTGTGACCTCTGAATACTTTTGTAATCTAGTTCCTGCCTATAATTACAGCTTCTCTCCACCTGTTCCTGGAATGCGTGTCCCCGATAAACCGTACTGCTTGTTTTTCCCCCAAAACACCAAGTGCTGTCTTTCCTGTATGCCTTTGTACACATTTTTTACTGTCTGGTATAGTTTTTCTCTCCTGCTCCCCATCACAACTCTTTACCCTAATAACAAGTGTGTGCACACACGCTCACACACAGACACCAGTTCCACTCTGCTTGACTCACCTTTTTCCTGAGCGTTTGATGCCCTTCTCATGTGTTTCTATAATACCGTGTACTGGTTACCGAATGCAGTGGATTCCCCGCTTGTATTCTTTAAGAATAACAAAGAGTCAAGCGGATTTAAAGCAAGGCATAGTTTATTACTCGCCGCGAGTAAGGAGAGGAGGGGAGATCCTCCCCAAAAGCACTCTGTCTGAACAAAGGGCTGGGGGTGCAGTTTTATACCACGCGGGAAAGGGAAAGGTGAGTCAAGCAGAAAGGAACTGGTGTGTGTGTGTTTGTGCGTGCGCGAACGCACTTGTTGTTAGGGTAAAGAGTTGTGATGGGGAGCAGGAGAGAAAAACTATACCAGACAGTCATACATATCCATTAACTTCATATATATTCAAAAAGAGGTCGGGGTAGGATTTTGGCATGGACGTGGCTGATGGACTTCTCACTTCTGAAATGGGCTCAGTCACCACTCGATGATGTTTGTCCGGTGATTTTGGTTCCTAAGCAACACTTATGGGATGAGGCCACCTGATGGTCAACCTGATCTCTTACCGTGCATGCCCAGGATTCTAGATCTAATTGGCTAATCTGAAAGACAGCTACAAGTGGACAGATTAGGAGGAAGCAAACAACATTTGCACCATTTTTCTTCTAAAAAAAATTTTTAACCAACGTAACTTGTCGTTTAAGGCCTTTACTGTCCCTAGCTGGTCTCATACTTTCTCCACTATGTCATTTATTGTATTGTAATTGACTTAATTTTTTACTATATTCCACTGGACTTTAAGTGTTTTTAGGGCATAAAATTGCCTCGTTCACTGTTGTTTCTTTTACCTATTCTAGTACCTGGAATATGGTAGGCTTTCAAATATTTGTTGAATGAGTAAATGAAAATATATGTAAATTTTAGGGTCTTTATACCCTATACTGTCAAATTACCTTTCAGAAAAATTATATTGGTGCACGCCGTTACCAGCAGTGTGCTGGAGTACTCATTTCCCTTATGCATTTTACGTAGTATTTTTAAGTTATTTACCAATTTAGTGAAAAATAGTATCCCATAATTTTATTTTGCATTTTTTTATTAGTGAAGTGGAACTCTTTTTGTTATCTTGATCATTTGTATATTTTCATTTTTTAAATTGTTTGTGTTCTTGACCGAATTGTGTGTTAGGGCGTTTATCTGTCATATTTTTTTTTTTTTCTGTATCCAGTATTATCAGAAGAATTAGACTATAACGGGCTTGCCCCTAAGGATGTATATGTGTGTGTGTGTGTGTGTGTGTGTGTGTGTGTGTGTGTGTGTGGTTAGATAGCTCTAAGGAATCTACATTTTAAAAGAATTGAATTAAGCATTAAAAAAAGTATTATATGGAAATCTTTTCTTAAAAGCTACTTTTCCCATTAAACAGTGGAGTATTTTCCAAGAATTTCAAGAGTAAATGTACATTAAGAACTTAGTACATTAAAAACACAAATATTTAATGGATAGAGAATAACTTATGAACCATATAAATTTATACCTCCTTAACATATACCCCAAACCATTGTCATCGAGTTGATTCTGACTCATAGTGACCCTATAGGATAGAGTAGAACTGTCCCATAGGGTTTCCAAGGAGCAGCTGGCGGATTCAAACTGCCAACCTTTTGTTTAGCAGCCATAGCTCTTAACCACTGTACCACCAGGGCTCCCCTTAATGTATGTAAATAGTTAATTGTATTGGGAGGTATCTGTTTTTTATCAAAATTCAAGATAGTAGCTGAAAGAAAGGAGTAAGATTGGCTAGATATTGGTTAATTACATGTGTTAGTAGTTTGTGGGTAGATGGAGTTATGCGCATAAACTGATGCCTCTATTTAAAACTATTTGTATTTTGAACACTTCTCAGAAATGAATATGTATTGAGAAGTTTATGACTATGATAAATATGTTTTGGAAAACATATTCTATAAGTGCTTAATGAAATTTAAATTTCAGTTCCGCATTCACACTAGCCACATCTGAGGTACTCAACAGCCACATGTAACTAGTGGCTACTATATGGAACAGCAGAAATATAGAACATTTCCCTTATCACTAAAAGTTCTGTATAGCACTGTGTATACTGTGCAGTAGTTATGTGGCTGTTTTGGGTGGTAATGATTGCAGACTCTCATGCAACTATAAATGCCATCACATGATTATAGTATTTACTGTAGATAAATATTCAGTAGAAGGCCCTCTTTGGCCAGGCTTCAAAGTCTAGTCATTTAAGTACTTGAAGGCCTTTCTGTACAGTTGAGCAGTCCCTTCACTTGCCCCTCCAGCTTTCCCTAATTGCACCGTCCTTCTCGAACTACTAATTACTATCTTCTCACTCTTGGATAGTCTCACTCCATACTTCTCAGCAGCTTTATATCTGTCAGCATTTTTCCACCTCTGCTCAGGAACACCCATTCTTACTTCCCTAACTCTCCTTTCTGAGGCTAATGCTATCTGACCCCTGGATCCTAGATCTCATTCTATTTCTAGAATTCCCATAAATTATCTCTACTATTTTCAACCTCACCTCTTTTTGGCTTTTCCTACTTGGCCTCAAACATGCTTAAATGCTTCCCATCTTTAAACAGTAAAATGCCTTTCCTTTGACCTTCTCCTCACATCTGGTTTATGCCTGAGCTTTATTTCCTTCACTGCCACACACAGCAGCAGTCTCCTTTGCGCATTCTATTCTTGGGTGTTCATCTTACTAGGACCTTCTGCAGTATTTGACACTAGTGACCCCCAATTGCTTTTTGAAACTTTTGAAGCACTCTTCTTAATTGGCTCCCAGAATTTCACTTTCCTGGGCCTCTCTTTACCACTCTGTTCTTTTGCTTTTCTTCAGTTCATCTCTTAAATGTTAGTGTGAACCTTGATTCTTGTTACTTTTACTAATTATACATGTAGTTTTCATTGTTCTCTCTGTGATCTTTGAGTCACCTTCCACTTGCGTGGTTTCAGTTCCCATTTAATTGCTGATGACTCCCAAATTTGCATCTAGTCCAAATGTTTCTTCTGAGCTTTAGAACGTGTTTCTAGTCCCCTATCAGACAGTGCAACTTAGATCTCCAGCAGCTACTTCAAGTCTGTCATGTCCAAAATAGTTTATTATATTTCACTTGAAATTAACTTTCCCCCTATTTCAGTAAATAGCGTTTACTGGATCCAAAACCAGAAATCTGAAATTGCTCAAGATTCTTTTTCCCCTCAACTCCAATATCCATTTGCTTCCCTGCAAATCTTGTCAGTGACACTTCCTGTATCTCTCAGCTCCATTCATTATCTCCCAGTCTCCACTGCCTTTTTGTTAATTCAGGATCAGCTCATTTCTGATTCTCAGCTGTGCTTTGTAACTTCAATTTTCTCATTTCTTAGTATGTCTTTCCAGGTAGCGGTGATTACTCTTATCCTGAACCTCCGTTGAACCTTGCAGACAGTATTTAGTAGTTGTTACATAACGTGGTTGACTGTAAAAACCAAATCATATTGATACTTTTCTGCTAAAGAAAACTTCCAGTGGCTTCCCTTTGTCCATTGAGTTAAGTTCAAACTCTTTAGTGTCATATGTGAGACTCCTCACTGCCCATTCCTACCTCTTTAGCCTAAGTTTCTACCCCCACCACCTACCTACACATACCTAGCACCCAGACCACCCCAGTGCTGCAAGGACACAGTACCTTCTACAGATGCACACTTTGCACATCTGCTACAAATGCCCTTCTCACTCCTCTCCCATCTCATGCTTCGTGGTATCCTTTCAGATTTTGCTCAGATGTGTCCAGTTCCCCATGGAGTCCCTCATCTCCTACTGTATTCTCTTCATGCAGTCTGTATAAAGCAGTATTTACAAACATTTATTTTAAGCACCTTCTCTGCTCAGATGGTTTGCGATCCTTATAATAGCCCTTAAAGGTAGTAATTACTACCTTCATTTTAAAGATGAGGGTATGAGGTGAACAGAGGTAAAGTAATTTGCCCATGGGTATACACTTACCCAGGGGTGGATCTAGGCTTGGACCTGGGCTTTTTATGCTCTATCACATTGCCTCTCTCTATTCGTCTCTTGTAGGGATTTCTGTATTACCTGAACACACATATGTCTCCTCTCACTAGCAGTACATTTCTATATCCCCAGAGCCCGTTTCAATAAATAAATGAATAGAAGAATTTGCAACTGGCGCAGAATTTCAAGTATAATGTAGTCCCATGATAGAGAGAAAACAATGTTATAGTGTAGTGATTTTTCTTTTTCAAAGAACTGTTTATATTTTTGGCTAAAATATGTTTTTTTGTACATTTTGTTCAACAAATGTTTATTGTACATGGTGAAGCACCGCACGTTGATATGGCCATTTCATCTTCAAGGAGCTTTGGTATGGCAGAAGTTAAGACATGTACACATCTGTTCTGAAAACCTAGCAGGAACAGATTTGAAGAAAGGAACAATATAATTGTTTTTTCCATAGGAAAAAAAAATTACTTTTATAGAAATGTTTAATTTTGAAAAATATAAATAAAATAAAAATTACTCATTTTATATGGGCTGCCTACTGAATCCTATTAAATTGCAGTGTTTCCATTATATACAGAAATGAAAGATCATATAATTTAATTCTAATTCAGTGAATATTATTCAAAGTCTTTTTCCCTCCTCAGAGAAGCTCCACTGACTAGGAAGCTTTATAACTGAATTAAAGAGATCTCAATGAGAATTTGTAATAAAATGTCCTTTGTTGTTGTTGTTAGGTGCCATCGAGTCAGTTCCGACTCATAGCAACCTCATGTACAACAGAACGAAACACTGCCCAGTCTGGCGCAAATCTCACAATTGTTGCTATGTTTGAGCCCATTATGGTAGTCATTGTGTCAGTCCATCTCACCGAGGGTCTTCCTCTTTTTCACTGACCCTCTACTTTACCAAGCATAATGCCCTTCTCTAGGGACTGGTCCTTCCTAATAACATGTCCAAAGTGCATGAAACGAAGTCTTGCCGTCCTTGCTTCCAAGGAGCATTCTGGCTGTATTTCTTCCAAGACAGATTTGTTTGTTCTTCTGGCAGGTTTTAAGGCAGAGAGAGGTCAAATGGGGCTGCATGTGAAAGAAGGGACCAGGAAAGATTTCCTGAAGGATGAGTAGAATTCCAAAAGAGGAAGATACTGGAGCAGGAGGTGGGGTGGATTCAGGGAAATGGGGATGATGAGTGGAATTTAAAATGACTGTTAAGTAAGAAATAAACCTGGTTTGGCCCATTTATAATTCAGAACAATTTTTGACAGTCTTTATTCTAGAAGTTAAGTGCTGTTTCGGTGATGGAGTGTCAATTATTTAAAACCTTGTTTATTGTGAAATATAGAAGCAGAGAAATGTATGAAACAAATATATAGCTTAATGATTATTGAGTGTGGATCATGAGTAGGAAAAAAGTAGGTTTGTCTCTGGGTTTGTTGCATGAGACTTCCTAGGAACTGGGTATCACATGCATTTCTCTGCAGGGTGGGTGTGGCTTGTAATGGAAGCCACGCTATCTGTTGTCCTGAAGAGGTCATTCTGTGCTGTTGAGAGTACTTTGAAGTTGCACTGTCCCATCGTAGCTTAGCTGTTGCTTCTTAGCACACAGTCTTTGGTGGCTTTAGCTATTTTTTTGACAGCATTAACCTAATTTTCTGAATGCTGGGCACCCCCTGTTGGCCACTACATAATTTTTTACCTAAGGTACACCTGGAATCATACCAATAATTTGTAGTTGTAGACAATTTATTATAAAGTTTTCCTCTCTGGTAAACATAGGTCAAATTTAATTTATGCATACATGATGTTTTATGAAAGCTTACATAGGCATAGTGGAATTCTGTTTTACTAGTTGCTCTATTCTGCCATCAAGTGACAAGAGTATTTATCAGCATCTATCAAAATGAAAGTCCTAGTGAGGGATGCTTTTAGCTATAGCATTTCAAAAAATGCATATATGTTATTGCCTTCAAATGGTGTCTAGAATAAGTGTCCACATGTCTGAGACATTCTGCTATGAGCGATAAAAAAGATTAATGTGAGGCTTAGCTCTCCTTGCATGTATAATTTTAAAAATGGCATTGATAACCAGCAAATAAAATTCAGAAGAGGGCACAAAAGAGAATTCAACAGAAAAACTAAGCTCAAGAATAAATAAATAAATTGGGTAAATAATATATGTGCCCATGTGTAAGAATATTACAGTTTAATCCATTTTAAAATTTTGTTATCAGCTATTGTCAAAGTCATTTTGAAGTTATATTTTAGGAAACAGGTTTAAATGTTTAAAATTTGAAATGAATCTTTGTATGCAGTAATTAATATCATTGATCTGTATCTTCTATTTTCATAGATTTGATCCAGGCCACCAATGAGACCAATGTTAATATTCCTCAGATGGCCGACACGCTCTTTGAGCGAGCAACGAACAGTAGCTGGGTGGTTGTATTTAAAGCATTAGTGACAACACATCATCTTATGGTGCATGGAAATGAGGTACACTAGTAAACTTAACTTCTTTTTTTGATGGGGGAGGGAGGCGTTCATGGAAGAGCATGGTGATGACTTAAGGCTGTTTGAGTTTTTACCAATTAGTAGAAAAAGAAGAGGAAATCTATGGGGCAAAATCATCTACAGTACAATTCTAATCTTCTATTTAGATACTTTCCAAAAACATTTAAATTAGGCATTATATTAGAAATATTAAAGTATTAACAATTACTAGTCCTGAAAATGTATATGCAATATAAACATGTTAGTGGGCAAAAACACTGTTTGAAGAAAGGAACAATATAATTGTTTTTTCTACAGGAAATAGTCCTTTGTGCCTTTGTTTAAAATTACTTTGATAGAAATGTTTAGTTTTTAAAAATATGGATAAAATAAAAATTCCTCATTTTATATGGGATGCCTACTAAATCCTATTAAATTGCAGTGTTTCCATTTTATACAGAGATGAGAGATCATATAATTTAATTCTAATTCAATAAGTGTTATTCAAAGTCTTTTCCCCCACGCAGAGAAGCTCAGCTGATTAGGAAGCTTTATAACTGAATTAAACAGATCTCAATGAGAATTTGTAATAAAATTTTCTTTGTTGTTGTTAGATGCCATTAAGTCAGTACAACAGAATGATACACTGTCCGGTCCTATGCCATCCTCACAATCATTGCTATGTTTGAGCCCATTGTTAGAGCTACTGTGTCAGTCCATTTCTTTGAGGGTCTTCCTCTTTCTTGCTGACCCTCGACTTTACCAAGCATGATGTCCTTCTCCAGGGACTGGTCCTTCCTAATAATATGTCCAAAGAATGTGAGGTGCAGTCTTACCATCCTTGCTTCTAAGGAGCGTTCTGGATGTACTTCTTCCAAGACAGACTTACTAGTTCTTCTGGCAGTCCATGGTGTATTCAGTATTCTTCTCCAGCACCGTAATTCAAAGGCATCAATTCTTCTTCGATCTTCCTTATCCATTGTCCAGTTTTTGCATGCATATGAGGCAATTGAAAATATTGTGGCTTGGGTCAGGCTCACCTTAGTCCTCAAAGTGCCATCTTTGCTTTTTAACACTTTAAAGAAGTCTTTTTCAGCAGATTTGCCCAGTGCAGTAGGTCGTTTGATTTCTTGACTGCTGCTTCCATGGGCTTTGACTCTTTATCCAAGTTAATATTGCCTTTAGTATCAGAAATTGTGTAAAGGTATGATTTGAGAATATGATACTTAATTATAATTTTTATTTTTCAGAGATTTATTCAGTATTTGGCCTCTAGAAATACACTATTCAATCTCAGCAATTTTTTGGATAAAAGTGGATCCCATGGTGAGAATATTTCTGTAATATGTTTTAAGTAATAGGTATTATAGACATAGTCGGACCTGATAGATTTAAGTTTGTAACTTTTAGCTAATGCTTTTGATGTAGAATTTTTAAATTTTGAAATGCAGTCCATAATCCAAAATCTTAGAACTGATAGCTCCACTGGGTATTTAAGAAAAATGTAAAAATATAGTTATATTAATCTAAAGTGTAAAAATATAGAATCTTTAATTCTGGGCAACTCAGCCTATAAAATACATTAATTTTATTCTTGTCATTTTCAGTGTTTACCTTAAAGAGTAACAGTGGGTTTGCTAGACCCACAGTTGTTTGTTTACAAAGGTGTAGGAGACATGAATGAAAGATGCTTCCCCAGTTTAAAAATAAAGTGATACCAGTGTTAAAGAAATTTTGTTTGTAAATTAATAGGGTTTGAACTGCAGTTGTGTTCATCCACCATATTTACTGGTTGTCTAGTATGTATAAGGCAAGCACATCAAGCAAGTGGATAATTACCAGATGGATAAATGCATTAAGTCTGTCACAGGCTTTTATTTGAAATAGTGAACAAAAAATGTGAGAAAAAGAATTAGAAAAGACATTCTGTACAGGATAATAGTGTACCTAACTTGAGTAGTCTTGAAATGTCTCATGTCTAAAGTGTTTTTGCTTGGAAACAGCGTAGATTTTAAATGAGGCCTGCATCTGATACACCTATTGACTTCATTCTAGAACCGTCTACATTTAGAGAGTTAAAAAATTTTACAACTAAATAAATCACAGCTGAAGGTATTTCGTTAATCAGTTTTATTCCTTCCCCCCATACACACAGGTTATGATATGTCTACCTTCATAAGGCGCTACAGTAGATATTTAAATGAAAAGGCTTTCTCTTACAGACAGATGGCATTTGATTTTGCCAGAGTGAAGAAAGGGTATGTTTTTTCTTTCTCATATTAATTTGATAGAATGAATACTTGTGTACTTGATTTATTTTAACTAAGTTTAAATGCCAACTAATTTTGGTCATGAAAGCCCAGTTTACAATCAGCTGAAAAAGAATCTTAATAATCTTAAAGAAGTTAGCCTTGTGGTTGCAGTATGCATTACTTTATTTATTTATATCTTCATACAGAAAATCTGATTATTATTTTATTTAAGTTAATTCAAAATTCTTAAGCATATGTATACCAAACCAAAACCAAATCCATTGCTGTTGAGTTGATTGCAATTCATAGCGACCCTACAGGACAGAGTAGAAGTGCCCCATAGGGTTTCCAGGGAGCAGCTGGTGAATTTGAACTGCCAACCTTCTGGTTAGCAGCCAGGCTCTTAACCACTGTCCTAGTCCAAGTGGCGATAAAACATTGAATATCCAGAAATAACCGACTAATAAATGTATAGGACCTATATGAATAGAGCGATAGAATTGGAGTTATAGCGTATTTTAAACACATGAAGGTATCCCATATTCCTGCAAGAGAAGATTGAATAATTTGGGTTCTATTCTTTTCTAAATTCATTTTTTTGCAGTCATAGTAAATCCTAATGCTATGTTTTTGTTTTTAAATTTGATAAAACACTCCAAAGTTTATCTAGATTATAAATGTGTTAAAAAACAAAAAATTAAGGAAAAGGAGATGTTCTAGAGTCGAGGGGTTGGTGAGAAATTTCTTGGTCAGATATTAAAATATAAACAATAATTGAAACTGTAGTTTAACAATTCAAGTCTGACAGCAAATCAGTGGGAGAGGATAGCACTTATGTGATCTCTTTTTGCAAATATTTAATGAGCACCTATTATGTTCATGTCATTGGTAAGAGCTGGGATTCAGTGTTGGTAAAACAGCACAAACCAAAGGATGAAGGATAGATTAATTACAAGATACCCAAATTAGCTTCTCTACAGGAAAAAAAAGGTATCAAGTAAACTTTTATCATAAAACAAAGTAAGTTTCAGGTGTTTAAAGAGTTCCATATAAAACCTGCAAATGGCTAATGAGCTTGGCTGCTAACCAAACGGTTGGAGGTTCAAGTCACCCAGAAGTGCCTAAGGAAGAAAGATCTGGCAGTCTACTTCAGAAAAATCAGTGATTAAAAACCCTATGGAGCACAGTTCTACTCTGACAGAAGTGGGATTCCCATAAGTCAGAATCAACTTGATGACAACTGGTGGTAGTGTTAGGAAGAGTTGGAAAAAGGATATAAAGAGTCATTTCACAAATGCAGAAATACAAATGATCTGTAAACATGAAAAAATGTTTACTCAGTCATCAGGAAATGTAAGTTATTGCCATATGATGCTGTTTTTACTTATCAAATTTGCTCAATATTTTAAAATGTAATAATATTCCATATTGGCAAAGGTATAGTTTACACAGATGTACACTCCCAACACTGTTAGTAGAAGTGTAAATGGGAGCAGCCTCATTTTCCTCAAGCCCACATCCCATTGGTCTTTACATTGTATTCAGTCTTAAATGCTGGAAGGAGCTAACGGAATCAGCTTTCTCTGTCTGTACAGTTCCTAGTTTGCAGCTGCTACCCCAATCTAGGAGCTCAAGAATTAAGTTGCTTCTGTAGGACATGATTTTCTGGTTTAGAAATCTTTTATTTTTTAATTGTGAGGAGGAGGATTGTTAGAAGAATTTAGAATATAGTTTCGTTCATATTAAATATATAAGAATTATATCTACCTTCTGGTGGAGGGAGGATTAGCTGGTATACACTAAATTGGGTTTTTAAATTAATAAGATGGGAGTTTTTTCCTAAAACGTAAATTTTCCTCAGACATATTAAATGCCTTCTTAGTAGAAGTGGTTTTTTAGTCATATTGATCTTTTAATAGGCGTGCTAATTTTTCCACACCGAATATTCAGAATTTCTTTCTCACCCCCAAACATATCGCTTTTGGGACCATAAGCCTCATATTTGATTCATCATTGCTTATTGGCATGGTTGATAGATAATACCATAATTCAACTATTTACGGATAGAACCTATTGATTAATAAAACTTCTTTGAAATGGAAACATTTGAATTTTAATTGGTAATTCCCGTTTATTTCCCTCTAAATAGATGTTTGAATTTAGTTAGAAGTGATCAACCAGAAGTTTGTGCAGATCTTGTGTCTGTACCTAACTTGAAATAAAAACCCTGGTGGTGTAGTGGTTAAGAGCTATGGCTACTAACCAAAAGGTTGGCAGTTCAAATCCACCAGGGGCTCCTTGGAAACCCTATGGGGCAGTTCTACCCTGTCCTGTAGGGTTGCTATGAGTTGGAGTCGATTTGACAGGAACAGGTTTTGTTTGTGGTAGGTTTAATATTTTGTTTCAAGAACCCACACAAGAAGATATAACTCTCTATTTTCTAATAGCTGACCTAACTTTAGCTTTGAACTAATTTTTTTATCATGGTGGTGAAAAGTATATAGCTACCCATTCAAAATTATTTAGTTTGTCATGAGTAAATTAGGGTTTTCCCTTTATTCCCTTCTCTTATCTCCTTATTATTCCTGTGGGTCAGACATCCAGGCACAGCTTAGCTGGGTCCTCTGCCTGAGAGGAAACCTATATTTTTAATACTACTGTTTCTGTTATAGATTTATAAATACCCATTCAGAAATTCAGCTGGTCTGTTTCACCTAGGCTGTATTGCTTTCCTCCTTGTGGCAGTGCGAATAGAAAGTTAACATTGACTGTATGATTAAAAAAGGAGAATGGATAAGAGGAAATAGTATAGATAGAAAAGGGAAACAATTTCTGAACGTCGAAAACTATCCTACAAGATGAATGAGGATATGGGGGGTGGGGTGGGAGGAGTGAAGGACAGCTTTAAACAATGCATGTAGTCTTGAATTTTCCATATACCAGGAAGTTTTATCCTTCTCTTTAAATTGCAGGGCTGATGGTGTAATGAGGACAATGGCTCCTGAAAAGCTACTAAAGAGTATGCCGATACTGCAGGGACAAATTGATGCACTGCTTGAATTTGATGTATGTATCTCTCCAGATTCTTAATGAATATTGTCTTTTATTTGATGGTGGGCTACAGGTAAAGCCAAGATCTCTTCAAGAAGCAGCTTTAGATCTCTCGTCATTTAGATGAATTAGACCAATACTTAATACAGGCTATATAGCACAGTAGAAATGATTTGGGTTTCCCAGATTTTCCGAGCAGTTTACCACATCTTTACTTAAATCATGGAGAACTGTGAGTGGTGCATTTTTGGAACTCCATGTCCTGAGCAGCGTGGTGGCCTCCTGTTGTGCTTGACAGTATAGAGTAGCTGCAAAATGTACCTTCAGGCAGCTAAATTACTTGACCTGCTGTTAAGAACAATTTTATATGGCCCACTTAAGTGGCTGGCACTATCCACCAAAGAGAATTATTTTTGCTTTGTCATAGATGACATTGGTCCTTCCTAGCAATGCCAACATGATTTGTTTCTTAAAACCATAACCTCTGGACTGTGGTAGTGGATACACTAACCTACACACTTGATAAAATTGTATAGAACTAAACATATGCACACAAATGAGCACAGGTAAACTGGTGAAATCTGAATAAAATTGTTGGGTTGTATCAATGTCAATATCCTGGTTGTGATAATTGTGCATAGTTGTGCAAGGTGTCGCCATTGGAGGTAACTGGGTAAATGGTACATGGGATATCTCTGTATAACTTCTTAAAACTGCGTATGAGTTTACAGTTATCTGAAAATAAAAAGTTTAATTAAAGAAAACCACCTGATTCATGAAAATAAAATATTTTGACATGTGGGAAGATTCTTAATGTACTTGTCAGCTTTCTGCTTTCTGGTGGTTGCCTAAAACAGAGATTTTCCTTAAACAATAGTAATTTTAAATCTGTGTTATTATTAATATAGTCTGGACTATGATTGAGTCCTAGCCGCAATGCCTAACTCCTGTGAAATTTCAGTAAAAGCAGCAAACTATTTTATTGCTATTTGACAGATTTTATAGTAAGAACTTCAATACGTACCTATGGAAGTAGTTCTCTTAACTTTTTTTTATTCACTCAGTTTTATTTGTTTTCCTTGCCCTTAATAAATAAGGATACTGTCTTAAAGGAGAAAATAAGTCATAAAGAGAAAAAGGATAGAACCTGAGTAGTTCATGAACAAAGATTGGGTATTTGGGTAGAAATTATACCTCTTTGTGTTGGTCCTTGTAGTATTCGGTGGATGGGTGAATAGCTATGACTGTCAAATTATTTTAAGGGTAGCTGTCT
Source organism: Trichechus manatus latirostris (assembly GCF_000243295.1). Classification (NCBI taxonomy): domain Eukaryota; kingdom Metazoa; phylum Chordata; class Mammalia; order Sirenia; family Trichechidae; genus Trichechus; species Trichechus manatus. The sequence goes on from NW_004444090.1 coordinate 1,378,972, forward strand.
AAGGTATGTCCCCCCATCCTGTGTGCTTCCTCACTGACCACCAGGCCCCTGGAACCCTTCCATAGAGAGCATTAGATAGGGAAAGATGGAAGAAATGTAATACAGCATAGTAAAAGCAGCAAAAGACCAGATATTTAGAAGTTGGATTTGATTGATCTGTGGATTATTACTCATATAGGAAGTGTAAATATTTTATAATTTAAGTAAAAAATACACCACCCATCTTTTGATATTGGTAGGGTTACTAAAAGAGTTACTTAAAATTTGTAGAATATGAATGAATTTCTTAGTAATCATTTGAGACATTTTAATATGCTTTGAGAAAAATTGTGATTTGATCATATGCAGTTAACTTATTAAATTTTTATCTTTTGATAGGTGCATCCAAATGAACTAACAAATGGTGTCATAAATGCTGCATTTATGCTTCTTTTCAAAGATCTTATCAAACTTTTTGCTTGCTACAATGATGGCGTTATTAATTTACTCGGTAGGTGGAACTACTGAAACGTGTGTTGAGTAAACACTGTATCTGAATGTGAAGAATCGGTTACTGAAGACTTGATATTTAAAAATATAAATATGTGATTCACATAGGTCACATTTCTCTGTTTATCCTTATGTTAATCCAGATTGTGTGGAAGAAACAGAAAACCCTCTAAGCAGGAAGCAATTTCATACAGAGATTTCAGTGCCTACCACATTTTAGAAAGGTTGAAGGAGCAGATTCTAAACTTTGCCTCTTGTAATAAGTCCCATAACAATATATAACTGATCCACAATGCTAGTATCTACCTTTGAGGCTACCCCTGGAGATGTATAGGAGATGAGAAGTCACTGCCACCTCACTAGGTATAATAGTGAAAGGGAGCACCCACTCCTTGGTTCCTGGATCCATGTTCTCTGGCTATGGTAGATAATGCATCATGTACTGATCTATAGTTCAGAGCATATACTGGACTCCCTAACTTCTCAAGGTATTTTCTTAGAGCTAGCACCCAATCAGAGTCTTCTTAGGCCTTTCCATCGTTATGTAAGGCCAGCTACTTCTGAGCTCATGGGATACATGGTAAGACCATGAATCCTGTGGAGTGAGTCCAATATCTCACCACTTGTGCAGTAACGAGAGTGTCTTGGCAGAGGCTGTGTTGTATAGGATATCATGATGGTAAGTCAGTCCTCCGAAGGTGGTGCTGGCAGAGGATTGTGGGCAGAGATGATAAATCCGTATCTCAGATAACTGTCTATTATGGTGTAAATAGATTGCTGCTCAATGCTCTAATAAAAGGAGTTAATCCTAATCCTGTTACTTGATGGGTGGCTGGTCTCACTAGACTATGGTGTTGTGATGGAAGCTCAATGATGACCTTGGCTATTGGCAGACTGAGGACTCAGCAGTGATGGTGGAGACATCAGCCCTGGTGATGGGAAGTCCATGTTGTTGAACCTATTCATAACCTCTGTATCTGATATCATAGCCCCTTTGTTCATCAACCTTTGGAATCCTCTTGTTCCCCTGATTATTGAGAACCTTTGTGTGTGTATGTGGTTTATGCCCTTTGGTCTGTATTCTCCTGGGATGAAAATAGCCTCATGCTCTTTATCTATTCTGGGGGTCCATCTACTACTTTTTCCCCAGATCTCCTCGTCACCAATCCTCCAATTCTATTTTTTCCAAATTCCTATCATCCAGGCAAACAGTTATTACTGTCCATGATTAGGTACAGTTCCATATTTCTTGCCATCTCACCTTTGATATAAAGTGGAAAATCAAAAAGATAAACTGCCTTATGTTTGGTCCACTGTGGAGATTTCTCTTTCTACTGTCAAGGCCATGCATCTGTGGGTATGTAATGACTCAGCAGATTATTTCCAGCTGGTGCCAGCATTTGGAACCTTTGCTAAGCCAAGCTTGAATTTTTTTCTTGCTCAGTCAGCTAGTCATAGGAAATTACTCAGAGGGCATAGGTGTGATTGGAGGGAGAAATAGTGCAGAAGAGTAGGCACACTGGGTGTATGACCCAACTGGTTATACAACCTCCATGGGCATTCAGGACCTGCTTGAGGCTGGTCTCTTGTATATCACTCCATTTGATAATGGAGTGTTCTTGTACTTGTCCAATTTTATGGGTTGATAGATCAGATAACACCTCCTTTAGAGTCAGAATGTCCAGAATGTCTCCACCACCTTTAGAGTCAGAATCGACTTGACAGCAACAGGTTTGATTTTAGGTCTATGTTCATTTGGTGTTCTATGGTTAGGTTCTCAATCTCTAGAAGAAGCCAAGAGCAATTTTTCCAAAGGAGAATAGTTACTGTCTGAAGAAGACAGGCTCTGTTTCAAAACACTAGGGGCCTATGCTGTGATTTTCCTATTGGAGCTTGCAGAGGCATTCTGTAGCATTTAGGTCTGCCTCATACACTCTGAGTACGTTTGGATCTGATGAAATAAAGGCCCGTGTGACTCCAGAGTGGTGCTGTTACAGAGCCTCCCTTGATCTGGGCCCCACTCACATCTGACAGCTATACCAGATACTCTGTTTAGAGCAACACACACGCGCGCGTGCACACACACACACACGTAGCCTCCAAAACCAAAGAAGGTCAGTAAATTTTTGCCTCCATTTTAATTAAAAGGGGTCAAGGTGCAGCAATTTGTCTTTCACACGGTGGGTATTTCTCTAAAATTCTCAGACCTTTAGACCCTCAGAAATTTCATTGAGGTGGCAGGTCCCTGAATTTTCATGGATTCTATCTCCTACTTTTTGACATGCATATGTCTTATCATGACATCTAGCATAGCTGTACTTGTTGCCCATGAGCTACAATCAGCCTCATATCATCAAAGTGATAGCCTATAGGATTAGGACAGCCAGAGAGGTTCATGTTCCTAAAATAAGATAGCTAGGGTTTACTGGCATCCCTGCCAAATAAAAGCAAACTACTTCTGATGGTCTTTGCTTTTTGGGATAGAGATAAAAGCATTTGCCATTTCAGTAGCTGCCTACAGGTGCCAGGAGCTGCGTTGATCTTTTCTGTGATAAAAGAAGACACATCTAGATCTCTGCAATTGGGAGTTATCACCCGATTAAATTTACAGTAATCCACTGTCAACCTCTAAAATTCATTCATCTTTTACACAAATCAGTTATGCAAGTTAAATAGGGATGTGATGGAATTAAAACCCCTGTATCTTTCCAGAGATCAGGGGACCACTGTGGGGATTCTGCTGGTTTCCAAGTACATCTGTTCCAACTATCTATTCTGGAAACTGGGGAGATTACCACAGATATTTTCATGTATCCACTAGATAGACTTTGCTTTTATCATCCTAGTTCACTCCACTGAGTAGAACATATTGGTAGAACAAATCGTAACATTTTGAGTCCCCAGAAAGTAGCAACAGCTTGAGTCAATGTCCAGTAATCCCTGAAAAGTATATCTCTTTCCCCTGTACTCAGTCACTCTGGTAAAGGTCCTTTCGCAGAAGACTAGGAAAAAGTGCCTTTGGCAGTGTTTCAAGGCCCTTCCTCAAAACTATGTAGAGTGCTTATTAAAACTCAGTTTGCTAGGCCTCAGCACAGTTTTCGATTTAGTAGGTCTTGGTGGGGCCTCAGAGCTCTGGTGGCACAGTGGTTAAGAGCTCAGGCTGCTAACCAAAAGGTTGGTGGTTCAAATCCACCAGCTGCTCCTTGCAAACTATGGGGCAGTTCTACTGTGTCTTATAGGGTCACTATGAGTCAGAATCTACTTGATGGCAACAGGTTTGGTGTTTTTTTTTTTTTTTGGATGGGGCCTGAGAACTTGCATTCCTAATAGTTCCTGAGTGAAGCTGTTGCTGCTGGTCTTGGGACTTCAGTTTGGGAACCACTGTGTTTAGAGCCACTCCCAGATGCTCAGGCTAGCATTTTGAATTCATACTTCTTGGCATGTTTACTCTAATTGATAAATTATCAATTACATTACAAATCTAATGCATTGTTCCTTCTTTCTTGTCTAGTGCCTTTAGGATCCATTCTCATTCTCCATATTTTTATCAATTAAAGTTATCAAATTCAGGGGAAAAAAATACAGGATGCCTAGTGAAATTTAAATTTCAGATTAACACAAATAACTTTTTGTAGAAATATGTCCCAGGTGATATTTGGGACACACTTAAACAAAGAACTTAACTTGTTGTTTATCTACAATTTAAATTTAACTCGGAGTCCTGTATTTTATGTGGCAGCCCTACTGCCAAAATAAATTTGTGAAATCTTGCACTTCTTTGACTTGGGCTAGACTTTGTACTTACTCCCTAGAGCACACTGCAATTTAAATGTCATTCTAGGTATTGAGGAATTTGGCAGGGGGAAGGAGGAAGGAGTGGGAAGATAGGTCTTGAGGAGAGCGTTCATCCCCCTCCTCAGGTGAGTTGATTACAGGACCTGTGAGCTAGGCAGAACCAGCTTGCTCAGGCTGAGGTGGAAAAGCTTTTGCCAGCAAGGGAAATTCCCTTTGGCTTGAATCTACCTAAGTGCGCTCCTTGTCAGTTTTCAGGGCCCCACTCTTTCTCAATAAATGTTCTAACTTTCACAAAAGAGACTTAGTGAGGCTTCTATAAATATATGTTATATAATTCTACAACTCACAGGATTAGACCCTTTATCTGACTTTCAGCTATAACAGCCATGTGGCTACAAGGAGATAAGATTATTATAGGGCAGTCTTGGAGTGACCTGGTCCTCTCTGCCTGGAGCCAATAATTTAAAATCCCTTGTTGTGATTCTCTTTTTTAAGCTCTCCAGTGGAGTCAGAAGCAGCCTTCCGTCCTACGGTTCTGTTTGCCTTGTTCCCATCATGGTGGTCTGTCCCAGCATGATGAGCTTTCATTCCAGGTGCTCATTCCAGAAAACAATAGGTGATAATTTAAGTAATTATTTTTCTCCTATAATAGCATAGACCACTAGAAGTGTATTTTCCAAGTTGCGGGTGGTCATCTGTTCAGGTTACATATCTAATCCCAGATTCCCATCTTTGACTTTTTTAAAGGTACGTTTTCTAAAACCATTTCATGTACTAAATACTGTGTTCAAGAAACAGAGACCACTCTGTATATTCTAAATGGAAAGGGGGTTAGTACAGGAAGTTAAATGGTTATGTAGTTTTTGGAGGCCTACAGCAATTGGTTCGAGGCTTACCTCCTGAAATGACTTTGAGAATAATAGGTACTCACTGACTAGGGAAGCTACAACTTCTGACACTACCACTTTAATGTATTCTAAAAATAAGAAGCTACTGCCACCACCACAGCTGCCTTGCAGCACTAGGAAGCTGGAGAACAGACGCTTGAAGCCTCAATGTAGGAAGTAGGGGATCAGATGAAGAAGCTGGGACTATAACCATTACTCCTGAAAACCCAGGAAGCTGGCGGGTGGACAGTGGAATGTTGCTGAAAGATAATCTCACATTTCTATGATCTTGCCAGCCAGAAGAAACAGCAAAAAAATGCACCTTCCATATCTCGCGTGGGTGTGTCTAATTTGCAGAGCTGAATTTGCATCTAGAATCCTGACTTCACATGAATCTAGAAAAAGTAGAATGGGAGTTTGGTTGAGCCAGTCACCAACATCAGACACAGTGTCTTGGAGGTTTTGCCTTTAGTAGGGGAAGATTCCTGCCCTCAGTATTACAGTTCAAAACCAGAAATGCCTTTATTTCTGGCCTGTTTTACTGGCTGATCTTACGCTTTCTTACCGTTCATAAATGTGAGCATTTGCTAAAGTTCGTTTCCAGTTTTCTACTTTTCTGCTTCTTCTGTATTTTCTCCCTTGGAAAACCTATCATCTCCTTTATGATGAGTTCCAAATCTATTATTATCTTTTTTCTGAGCTTCAGTTTTGCATGGTTTATTTATTGTATATGTTTAAATGTAGATATTGTACTTTCACCTAAAACTTGGAATCTCTAAAACTGAACTCTAGAACTCACCTTTTCTAATCTCCTTATTTCTGTTTATATATAATTAGTCTTTTAAAGCTAAACTAACAGTTATATTGCTCATTTTCCTCAAGTCAGTATCCGGTCAGAAATGTTCTTTTGATTCATCCTCATACTCTCTCACCAGTGTACCCTTGTTTCCATTCCCACTATTGGCTTGAGAATATTGAATTTATTGTCTTAACAATTCATTTAGCAACTGAATATATTCAGCCATTTGATTCTCCCCTAGTGTTGTCTTGAACAGCTACTTAAATGCTATCATACTTAACTTTCTCTTTATGTTGACTACGCAGATAGACTGTGATAAGAGTGTATTTTCTCTTTATAATAAAATAATAACCATTCAATACATATTTTTATTTCATTGAATTTGAAAAAAGATAGTCTATTGGCTAAGATTTAGGAGCAGAAAGAAAGAATTACCCCTTGTTATATTAAGGAGTTGACTTTTTTTCTGCAAAAGTGATGGAAGTGTATAGTTTTGCCTTATAACATTCTGGTGTCAAGTGGCCTTCATTCAGCATTGTTGCCAAAGCTGCTCTTCTTAAAGTAAACCTAGAAAACAGGTGTACAAGATAGTATCCTAGCTGTTCTGAGGCAGGTACTTTTTTGTTTACTAGATAGTGTTAGGCGTTAACCTTATAATCAGGGTTATTACTTTAATCAAGAACTTCATGAGTTCTTATTTTAGAATTAATATTGCTGCTACAAACATTTACAAATGTTTTATGGCTGTAATAAAGCTCTGACTTGCACTTAAGAAGATACTTCCCTTACTAACTAGTGGTCATTACTCACAGCTCACCTGGAAAGTCTGTTTGTCTCTCAGGGATGAGATCCCTTTTCATTCGGTGCCTTTCCTAGGACAGTTATCCTCTGAAGGTTAATACTAACATGACAAGGGGAATTTATCAGTTTTCAAAGATTCATGTTGCAAATGTCAAATATGATCATTTCAAATAATGAAACCCAACATACGTTATTTTTAGTATGAAAGAAAGGCAGAGAGACTGATTTCTAGGAGACCCATTCCCCTCGGTAAAAGTATTAATTTCTCTGAGCCCTGCCCGGGTCTCTAAGAGAGCACAGGACAAGGAAACCTCAGGGCTTTGCATTTATCAGTATATGTTGCCTTTCTAAGTCATTACCACTGTTACAAAAACAATTACGAGGTTATAACCTAAAGCTATAATTATTTGAATGTCTTTTGTTGAATCCTAAAATACCACGAGAGATATAAACAATTTAAAAAGAACCCAGACGGGAGAGAAAAAAATTGCTTAAAATTTTGATGCATCTCTTCAAAGGGAAATTGAGATTATTCAGTTTTATTTCTTTTTGAATTATTGTTGAAGATTCGATGCACAAAATAAACTTTGATTGTAGAAAAGAGAAGTAATTTAGACGTTTGGAAGAAATAGTCTATGTGAAGACTGTTTTAAGAAGAAACATAAGTATAATTTACAGAATAAATCCTTATTTTCAAATTTTTGAACTAATAGGAACATATGTTCTCTTATAGTAGTACCATGATTCTATCTGTAGCGATAGAAAACAAGATAGATAAAGTATCCTTAGATTTGGCCGTTGTTTAAAAGATTCACTTCCCTCTCAAATCTGAACAAGTAGAAAACAGTATGAATTTGTTTTCTTGAACTTTTTGCTTCCCTTGAATACTCTACAGGGGAGGTCTATGTTAAAAGTAAACTTACCAGAAGACTGTCAACAGAAGGTAATGAGTAGCTACCCTTGATAATTAGTTCTTCGTGTAATTATATATTATTAAATCTTTGTTGAGAAAATAAAAAATACTTTTGAGTTAGTAAAATTGCATGCTGAATGAAATCAAGAACTTTCAAGTATCAGAGAATATAAAAATAGCATGTGTTTAATCAAGTGGAAATATAATGAAATTAAAGATGCTAGGTTGTCAGTTATGGCGCAGAGTTGCCTGGAAGCTATTGTAGCCATTGATCTACTGTGTCTCCAACTACAATGTTAATAGCTGTTGGCTGAATGATTGATGAAAACCAGCAAAAACACTGATAAAATGCTAGTTTTCTTTAAAACATGTATTGAGGGAAACACATTCTCATGCTGCAATTATAACAAAGCTATAGTGCCTTAAAAAAAAAGAAAAAGTTGCTATCAAGTCGATTCCAACTCATAGCGACCCTGTAGGACAGAGTAGAACTGCCTCATAGGGTTTCCAAGGAGTGACTGGTAGATTTGACCTGCCGACCTTTTGATTAGCAGACAAATACTTAACCACTGCGCCACCAGGCTCCAACAGTGCCTTAGAGATTGTGAATTCTGAGTCTTGGGAGTGCAAAAGAAACCAACAGATTGATCCTCTGTCCCTCTGTCTGGAAAGCTAAAGGTTGAGAAAGAGGATATGATTGTAGATTATAATGTGACCAATAAAGAAATAATTTATGACCAATAAAAGTATCAGTTTATACTGAATGTAGAAAATTTAAAGACTTCCTTAATTCGGGAAGGTATATAGATTATAGGTTTATAGTAGCCTAGTAAGAAAACAGATGCTGTAGAATGCAGTCATAATTTTTGAGATTGTTATCAGGAAGAATTTGCTGCCATTTTCCAAGACAGAACACTGGCATAGATGGATCAGGAATTTAATCTGCTGTGGCAATTCATATATTCCTCTGCTTTAATTCTGCTTTTAGTATTTAAATTGTTTTACATGAGACAGATAATTATCTTAGAACATAACACCTTCTTTAAGCTGTTAAGGTCTCCCTTGTTTAGATGCTTTAATACCTCATATAGGTTTTAGTGCCAAGTGTTTTGATTAAACATTAAGTTTTTAAATAGTAATCTTAACATCAGCTTGGAATAAAATTGAGTATAATACCTTTGATTTTCAAGTTGCTTATTGCTTTATTTTTTCTAGAAAAGTTCTTTGAAATGAAGAAAGGACAATGTAAAGATGCGCTAGAAATTTACAAACGATTTCTAACTAGAATGACACGTGTGTCTGAATTTCTCAAAGTTGCAGAGGTAAGTCATATTAAGCTTTGCTGGGAAAATAATGTTTAAAATATTAGCTCATGTATCTGGGGTATGTAGTAGAACTTACAATCTGACAAGACATTCTGCCACAGAGTATATTAGGGATGGAAGTGACCTTAGAGTTCATCTCATCCAGCTTCTCACTTAGAGCAGTACTCTTTGCTCCTACATCCCAGTCAGATGATCATTCTACATTCAGATGAAAGTGTTGTGGATCATGAGCTCATCTACTGCTTTGTAAGCATCTGTTCCTCCACACCACCTAATGGCTATCTTTGTAAGAAATTGCTTCCTTTTTATTGAATCCTGTATTTACCTTTTGAAAAGTTTTTCTCCATTATTTTTAGTGTGTAAACCATAAATCATAAAATCTGATCTTCCTTACTTTGTCAATGAAAGAATAAAACAGAAAAGTATAATTCATTTTATAAAGTTTATAAATTCTTCCTTAAGAACATTTCTTTGTACTTAATCTCAATAACTGTATAGCCATAGAGTTAGTGTTCCTGAGGTTATCTGTTAGTTGGTGTTTTCTTTTACTAAATGCATTTTTTAATTCATACTGATACTGGAATGATGACATTTTTATTGTAGTCATTTGGCAAGACGACAAATGGGTTTTAATCTTACATGTCAGCTAACTGATTGCTAGAGACTGATTGGAGTGCTGGGTGAGAGGGATTTTGAGGCTCAATAGCAAAGCATACAGTGTGGCTGTGGGACATTCATGCCATGTTTTTGCTATTTTGAGAATGCAGTGTGAGAACAAACATTTAACACACACAATTTCAAAAGTGCTCTAGTCCATGCACTTATCTTAAGCTCATTTACTCACAGAAGTAAATTGTCACATTCACATTCAAAGACCAAAATAATAGCAAAATGCTGACTCTTGAGCTTTGATCCATACAACATGTAATCAGAATAAAGATCTTTTTTGTATAGGATGGAAAATAAAAGGTAAAGATTAGTTTGTATAAATTACATATACACTAAGGCATGTTCACCTGTATTTCCTCATGGATTTATCAGTGTTGGTGGTCTTTAGGGAAGAATAGAATTGCTTGAAACTTTGGTACCTTTAATGCTTCTAATCACAGGTTTTGTTTTTTTGTATTTGAAATATTATTTTGCCATGGTTTATCCATAATTATCAGTATAGTCTAGTAAAATTTACCTAATTTCTTTCTCTGAAAAGATCATTATGCCTAGCACTCAAAGCAGAAGATCCTTTCATTGTTCCATTATAGTTTGGTTCACATACTTCCCAGTTTTTCCATTTGTTATTATGTTTATCAGATAAATAAGGGACTGGACATGTGACAAACTGGGGAGTACAGTTCTCTAATTAGCATAGTAGGGCTGGGCTCAAGGGCACCATGAGAAAAGGAATATATTATTTATTTGTTAATTCCCCCTATTTTACACATAAAATTTTATTGCTTTCCATCTTTTAAAAAAACCACCTTGTTTCTCTTGATAACCCCATGTTAGCACAAACCCAGTTTTGGCAGTTGAGCTTATGTCTTTAAATAGCTGAATGGTAAATATTTTTTATTTGAACATAAAATTAAGACTTTTTATAAAATGGATAGTGATTTAGAAAATTATTTTTCAATAGAATAAACATTAAAGCACAATGGGATAACCACAGCCATTTATGTTTCATTTCACATTTAAATTGCATTGTTCACAATTTAGATAGTAATCAAGTATCAGTGTTGAGTGCTTTGGTTGATTTAGAAATTTTTTTTATAAATGTACAAAGCTTCTCTCTCTGCCGAGCAGTACTTATGTGTATATATGTCTGGACTCTGTGATTAGTACCATTTGCCTGAAGAGTCTGTAAGAGACTTCTAGAATGTCATTTTAAAAATATAGATACACACATATTCACACGCTATTTGGAAATGTTAGCAATAAGTTGTCCACATATTAAAAGAAACGTAGGATAGTTGAACAATTTCTACAGAGACATTCAAATCTCCCAGTCTCCCAGAGGGATTATGCGACATGTAGGGAACTTCTCGTGCATTGGACTCTGTCCTAGTCATCTAGTGCTGCTGTAACAGAAATACCACAAGTGGATGGCGTTAACAAAGAGAAGTTTATTCTCTCACAGCCCAGTAGGCTACAAATCCAGATTCAGGGTGTCAGCTCCAAGGGAATGCTTTCTCTCTCGACTCTGGAGGAAGGTCTGTGTCATCAATCTTCCCTTGGTCTGGGAGCTTCTCTGCTCAGGAACCTCAGATCCAAAGGACGCGCTCTGCTCCTGGCTCTGCCTTCTTGGTGGTGGTGTGAGGTTCCCATGAGTCCCTGCTCGCCCCTCTCCTCACATCACAAAAGAGATTGGCTCAAGACACCATCCAATTCTGCACACCTCACCAGTACAACTGCTGCCAGTCCATCCCACCAGACCACAGTGACCGAATCTACAACGCACAAGGAAATCACATAAGATCACAAAATGGTACACAATTACACAATACTGGGAATCACCACCCAGCTAAGCCGACAGACATTTTACGGGGACACTATTCAATCCATGGCAGACTCTTATACTGAAGTCTCCTAAGGCAGACAACTGGAATGTTGGTTGTAAAATGGTTGTTTCATAGGTTATAGGCATTTCTGCTAAACACTGTCCCCTTTAATAGAACCAAGTTATTCTTAGTTTGCTGTTCAAGAATTGTAGGAGTTATATCTCCCAGAATAATTATAGACAAAGTGATGAGACTTCTGTAATACAGTAACACTTTAGCCTGGCCCTCCAGGTACAGTGTGGTTCAAAAGTTCAAAATCATTTTAGAAAAAAAGCAATGTCAAGGACGTTTCCTAAATTCTTTCTGTGTCATTAATAGAATTATACATTTAATAGAATCAGAACCACATCACCTTTTACCAAAGTGATTCCAAAAACACCTGTTATACTTTTTAAATGGATCATCTAAAGAAGTGTTAAAATAAAGAAGTAAACTTAGTGAATTTGCTTTAGTTTATAATTTCCATAATTTATACTAATTGAGTTTGGGGAAGCATTAGTGGTTTCCCTAAAGCCAAGATTGAGTCATTAGCAGGTAAAGTCTGTACTTATGGGAGAAACCTCCAGCATAAGTTGATCTAGGGGGTTGAGGGCTAGTGCTCTAGACCAGTGGTTCTCAACAGCAGAGAATTTTGCCACACATCACCTTCCACCCACCAACAATGTCTGGATACATGTTTGGTTGTCACAACTGCAGGGGATAGAGGTGTCTGCTGGCATCCAGTGGATAGGGACCAGGTATGCTACTAAACACCCTACACTGGACACAACAGACCCCACAACAAAAAATTATCCATCCCAAAATATCAATAGTGCTGAGGCTGAGAAGCTCTGCTCTTGAAATAGAGAAGGGAAATTAAACCTTGTGGCTCAGCATTTAACATAAAAGTGGATTTTCCAGTTTGCCTTACAGTTTGCCTTACTGTCTTTGTAGGAGCCCAACACTTTCACTCTGTGTGATTGTTTCTATATTTTTATCAGCATAATCAAAGCACCTGATTTTATAAGGAGAGAGACCTTGATTTCAGTTTCTTTCTTCATATAAAAAGATAAAATTGGTCTTATGATACATTTTCTCCCAACTTTTTATTCTGATAAAATTTCAAACCTAGAAAAAGGTGTTAGAGTAGTATAAAGAACACCTGTGTACTGTCTACTTGAAATGATTCACCTTTATTCATATTTTGCCATATTTGCTTTACAGCCCCATCTCTATATAAGTCTCTCATATATGTAAAATACACACCACACATTCAAGCACACATTTTTTTTCTTAACTATTTGTAAGTATGTAGAGTGATTCTTCTTTCCTAAATACTCTAGCATCTTTCTCCTAAAAATAGGAAGTTTTCCTGCAAAAGCACAATAACGTTGTTGGATGCCACCGAGACTATTCCAACTCATAACGACCCCATGGGACAGAGTAGACCTGCCCCATAAGGTTTTCTAGGCTGTAATCTTTATGGAAGCAGATAGCCAGGTCTTTCTCCTGCAGAGCCACTGGGTGGGTTCAAACTGCCAACCTTTCGGTTAGCAGCCAAGCACTTAGTTATTGTGCCGCCAGGTCTCCTTACAATACTATTAGTACACTCAAAAAATTAACTCTAATACAATGTGATCCAAAATTTAATATAATATCATCTAATATTCAGTCCATATATATATATTTCCCCAGCTGTCCCTGTAATTTCCTTTATAGCTGTTTAATTGGCTCCTAGACTTTAAAAATTGCACGTTGCATTTGGTTGTTATTTCCTTTTTTTGTTTTTAATTTAGAACAAGTCTCTCAATTTTTTTTTTTTAATCTTTCATAATGTTGACATCTTTAAGTATTTCAAACCAGTTTTCTGGTAGAGTGTCTCAGATTTGTCTAATTAATTTCTCATGATTAGATTCAAGTGAAATATTTTGGCAAGAATACTGTATAGACGATATTGGTACTTCCTATTGTGTTATATTGGGAGGCATAAATTGTTAGTTTGGGTAATTACTGGTGATGTTAAATTTGACAGTACAGTTAAGGTGGTATCTGCCAGATTTCTCCAAGTAAAGTTACCTTTTTTCCTTTGTAATTAGTAAGTCACCTCTGGGGTAATATGTTGAGACTATGCGAATTTCTTGCTCTCCAGCAACTTTTCATCTAACAGTTTTACTATCCACTCATGAGACTTGCCTCAATCAGTTCTTTTTTGTTTGTTTGTTTTTTTTTAATTTTTTTTATTGTACTTTAGGTGAAGGTTTACAGAACAAATAGTTTCTCATTAAACAGTCAGTACACATATTGTTTTATGACATTGGTTGTCAATCAATTATTTCTTGCTGGTTGCAAAATCAAGATTTTATAGTTCAGTGTTTCCTTCCACTTTCTTTTGTCTGTAAAAACAAAATCAGATAAAGCAAAAATAAATACTCTTTCTCCCAACTTGTTTTGTTTTCTCTTTTGATTTTAGCTTCACTATGGACTCATGGATTTTGTTGTTGAGTGGAGCACGTATGTCTTAACCAATTCAACCATAAAATTCTAGAGGCTGGGATTGTGAAAGATTGCTTGCAGCAGGAGAATTTACATATCTAATTGTGTTTTCCCTTTGATTTTCCTTTTGATTTCGGAGATATTTACAATCCTCAAGACACTAAAATATAATGACAATCATGCTTCTTTATTTTGAGGACCATTTTCCCTTTTTCATCATGCAACTCTTTATAAGGAAAGTTAGTCAGCCTACTTAACTGTCACATGTTCGTGGAAAGCAAACGTGTGTTAAAGTTGTTAATGTCTCATGCTATCAATTTGAAATATTTGACAGGTAACACTTGTACATTTGCGAATATTTATAAAGTATATACACAATATATTTTTTCAGTCCTGTTGCTAAATCTCTCTATATTTTTGTGCTATTAACCAAATCAGATGAAGTTTCCATCAGCTATTACTATTTCTAATGCCAGCTAGTAATAAAAATAGAGAGGATCTGGTGAGCAGTCTAGCCTACTTTTTACATTCTTCAACTTGTATATAATTTTATGTAAGTAGTGAAAACTGTCTACATAATTAAATTCTTTCATTCATCTGTGTGCCTTCCCTGTGCAGGCACTGTGCTAAAAGCTGGCATATAGAGCAGAATGAGACAGCCTTGCCATAAAGAAGCGCAATCCAATGGTGCACTCACAGCCAAGCATATTAGTTGTCTTTGCATACATATTCATTACTTACTCAGATTGGCTCACTTTTGATACTGTGTGTTAAATGCTGATTAATTTCTTCATGTGATTTTCTTTTATGTTCCACTGCATATTCCCATTAGCATAAAACTTGTTCCAATTTCGCTTTCATGCTTTTTTTTGCACTTCTCTAGTCCTTAAATGGAGCCCTGGTGACACAGTGGTTAAGAGCTATGGCTGCTAACCAAAAGGTCGGCAGTTTGAATCCATCAACCACTCCTTGGAAACCCTATGGGGTAGTTCTTCTCTGCCCTGTGTGGTTGCTATGAGTTGGAATCAACTCGACGACAACGGGTTTGGTTTGGTTTGGTGTTAGTCCTTAGACTTAATAATTCAAGAATGGAGTTATATCTACTTGAAAAAAATTGAAGCTGATTTCTTCTAAAAGCAGAGATTATTTTGTACTGTTTTCTACAGTGTCTTATAAATGTATCATAATAATATCTATATTAAAATTTTATAAAATTCAAATTAACTTTTAAAAATGTTATTATCTTCCTTATAGACGAGAGCTGCTTGGGAGCCAGGCTGTCTGGCATTTAAGTGCCTCTTAAGCTGGTTTTTAAAGAATCCACATGTCATAGATTTATTCGTAAATTTGCTAACAGTGTTTTTAGACTGGTCTTTCTCTAATCTAAGGATAATACGTATTTGTAAGAAATCCTGCAAGCATGTGAGGTGTGATAAGAAGACTTCATAGACCTTTTCTGTTCCCTTATGCTTCATTTAAGTGCCAACTGGTTGCTATGAGTCGGAATCAACCCGATGGCAATAGTTTTTTTGTTTTTGTTTTTTTTTGGTGTGTTCTTTGGCAGTTCTACCCTGCCCTGTAAGGTCACTATGAGTCAGAACTGATACGACGGCAAGGGATTGGTTTGGTTTTGGTTTAGTACAGCCTAAAACTTTCTTAAGTCATGTATATATAAGTACATTTCACTTACTTTTTGTTTAATAGAGTGAGTGAAAAAGTAACTAAACGTTATACTACTAATAATGAATGTATTTTTAAATAAAGTAAGCTAAAAAACAAACATTTCAAAAGTATCTAATTTCACTTGAAGAAGAATTGACGCCTTTGAATTGTGGTGTTGGTGAAGCATATTGAATACACCATAGAATGCCAAAAGAATGAACAAATCTGTCTTGGAAGAAGTAGAGCTGTAATAGTCCTTAGAGGCAAGGATGGCTAGACTTTGTCTCACATACTTTGGACATGTTATCAGGAGGGACCAGTCCCTGGAGAAGGACATCATGCTTGGTAAAATAGAGGATCAGCGAAAAAGAGGAAGACCCTCAACGAGATGGATTGACACAGTGGCTGCAACAAT
>NW_004444090.1:1395181-1432321 GCF_000243295.1 Trichechus manatus latirostris
AGACTTTGTCTCACATACTTTGGACATGTTATCAGGAGGGACCAGTCCCTGGAGAAGGACATCATGCTTGGTAAAGTAGAGGGTCAGCAAAAGAGAGGAAGACCCTGAATGAGATGGATTGACACAGTGGCTGCAACAATGGGCTCAAGCATAAAAACGATTCTGAAGATGGCATAGGACAGGGCAGTGTTTCATTCTGTTGTACATAAGATCGCTATGAGTCGGAACCTACTGGACAACACCTAACAACAACAACAATTTCACTGGATGTCTATTAACTATAAGATTAAATATTTGAACAGTTGTATTTATCATGTCATTACTGAGAAGTATTTCATTGCTGGTGGAAACATTTTAAAAATATTTAATTTAAAGAATAGTATAGATTTCCCACCATGAGTCAGAGCGAACTTGATGACAGCTGGTTGGTATAAATTTTCCAGACTCCAGATCTATATACCTAACCTACCTGAAAATCTAATAGACACTTCAAACTTAACACATCCAGGAGGAACTATCTTCCTTCCCTGGTCCCAGGCCCTCTCACCTACCCCCAACAATTTTAAAACCTTGCTCTACCTGCAGTTTTCCCCTTTTTAGTTAATGGTAACTCTATCCTTCCAGTTATTCAGTCCAGAAGCCTTGGAGTTAATCTTGATTTATCTCTTTCACATACAAGTTTCTATCTGTCAGAAGGTCATATTGACTTCAAAACATATCCACACCACTTCTCACCATCTCCACTGCTGCCTTCTTTCTCCGCATCCGAGCTACCATTCCTTATCTCTCACCTGTATTACTACACTAACCTTCTTACTGGTCTCCTTGCTTGCTCCATACTCACACAGGTTTTATTTCATCATGGCAGCCTGAGTGTTATAGTCAAAACATGAGTCGGGTCATGTCACTCCTCTGCTCCAGATCTTCCAATGACTTCCCATCTCGCTCAGAGTAAAGATCAAATCCTCTGGTTCTACAGGACCTGGCTTCTACTCTCTCTCCATCACTTGCTGTGTTCCAGTCACACTGGCCTCTTACCATTTCTTGAATTTATCTGGAACACTCTCACCTTAGGGACTTGGCATTATTTGGTACTTTGCCCAAATAATTCATTCATTACCTTACAGTTTTTGCCCACATTTCACTTTCTCAGGGAAGCCTACCTTGACCACCCTGTTTCAGATTGTTACTTCTACATCACCCCCTCCTATCCTGCCTTACTTCCATAGCATTCATCACCTTCTAACATACCATATAGTATATTGGTTTATTATGTTTATTTTCTGTTGCTCTCCCTGCTAGAATAAAGGCTTCATATCAGTAGACTTTTAGTTTATTTTGTTCAGTGATGTATCCCTAACACTTGCCTTAGCTCTTAACTACTGCACCACCAGGGCTCCATAGAACGGTCATAGTAGGGGCTAATTAATTTTCTTGAGTTAATGAATTATGAAAATAATACATGTTCAACACAGAAAAATTGGAAAATACTGACTTGATGGCAACAGGTTTGGTGTTTAGAAATAAAAGACCCATTCTTATTTGTACTATCCCCAAACTAATCCTTTTATATTTTATTGTATTTCCTGCTAATTGCTTTCTAGTCTCTTTTTCTATAAATACATTTTTACTTTATTTTGTTTTAAATATATTTTGGGGACTTCTGGAGAGAACTTGGCTGCATACATCAGCATTTCCACTTCTCTTCTTGGATATTATCCAAAAGCAGCAAAAAGAATGGGAAAAAATCCACAAACTCCATTTTCAGCAAAACTAGCATAAAGATAACAACTACAGATTCCAAAGCAGCTGTGATCCAGCAGGATTCTGGAGGGAGGAAGTGAAGAGATGAAAACAAAGTGAAAAGAGGGCCCAGTGGTGGTTGATCTCCAATAAGCAGCAAAAAATGCACTTTTTAAATGTCCATGTCACATCTGAAGTGCAAGTGTTTTATTCTTTATTTTGAAAATGAATATGAGATTTTTTAGTGAACTAAACTGGAATCGTAAAATTTGGTTAAGAGAAGCAAAGGGAGGAGATCTATGCAAAGAATTGTGGTGATGTCTTATATGTATGAGAATCACCTCTCTGACAGCAGAGGAGAAAGTCTGTGGGTTATGAGAAACAGCTTCCCTGCAAGACCACCATGACCCCTCACCCCACATAGGAACCTCATGCAAATAGTTGTTTTAGGATAATACCAGAAACACCACACTTGTTGCCATCACATCAGTTCCCACTCATGGTGAAACCCACGTTATAGAGTAGAGCTGCTCCATAGGGTTTTCTTTGGTATAATCTTTATGGAAGCAGATCACCAGGTCTTTCTTCTGTGGTACCTCTGAGTGGGTTCAAACTGCCAATCTTTAGATTAGTAGTTGAGTACAAATCTTTACGCCAGCCTGGAACATTTTTCCAGGATAATATAGCCCATTTATTATAGAATGGAGCCCTGGTGGCACAGTGGTTAAGAGCTCAGCTGCTAACCAAAAGGTCAGCAGTTTAAATCCACCAGCCATTCCTTGGAAATACTATGGGGCAGCTCTACTCTGTCCTGTAGGGTCACTATGAGTTGGAATTGACTCAACTGCAACAGGTTTTTTTTTTGTTTGTTTTTTTAATAGAATGAAAAGGAACTAAGTCAGCATTGATATAAATATGCTCTAAGGAAAAAGGAAAAGAGCAGCAAAATGGACGGTTGGAAAAAGGATACTCATAGTAAATGTTGCAATAGGTCAGATAAAACTTGTGATCAAATTTTTCACCATCAGTTTTAAAACCTTGCAAAGCCATTGTGCTTTTAAAGTAAAGGCATAAGGCAGAAATGGAAAATTCAGGGAAGACTTGTGAGAAATGAAATGAAGTGTGAGCTGAAAGAACTCGAAGAAACATAAAAGTCATTGGTGAAAAGACAAAATTGTTAGGATACAAGGAAGAATAAACTTCATGGAAAGCACAATAAAGATATGTCAGACAGAAATGAGAAAAGTAATCAAAAGGAAATGATAAAGAGTTTAAAAGGATGGAGAAGAAAATGACAGAAATAGAAGGCAGGCCAAAAGTATCCAGCATATACATAATTGGATTCCCTAAAGAAGAAGACCAAAACAATGGAATAGAACAAACATTTTATTATAAAATTCAAGAACACTTTCCTAAAATAATGAAGATAGGAATCTTTATATTATCTGCCAGAGTGGTCATTACCAAGGTATTTACCAGTAAAATGAGGAAAGAATCTTTCAGGCAATAAGGTGAAAATATCAAGACACTTAAGAGGGAGAGGCAGGGGGAATCAGACTGGCTCTAAGTTTTCTCCACCTTATGTTTTCATGCTAGGAGGAAAATCTACAAGCTCTCAAGTAAACAAAGTGTACCACAGAATTTTTTTTTTTTTAATCCAGTCAAACTGTCCTTTAGGGATAGTTCCACAGTTTGGACATGCAAGATTCTGGGAGTATTTTTCCCATTTGGCCTTTCTTGAATAAATTACTACAGGACAAGCTTCAGCCAACCACAATATGATCTGGTCAACTGCAGCAGTGGTAGTGAGCATTGAACTTGTGGGGAAACTGAAAACAAATGTGGGGTTGAGCAACAAAATATAATGCAAACCTGGAATTAATAAGCAATTACAGCAAGATAGCAGGATACAAGGTCAATTAATTTCCTATATAACAGCAGTGAACAATTGGAATTTGAAATTAAAATCTCAATACCATTCATATTAGCACCAAAAAAATACTTAAATATAAATTAACAAAATATGTATGAGATATATATGAGGACAACTACAAAACTCCGATGAGAGAAGTCGAAGATCTAAGTAAATGGTGAGATATTTCATGCTCATAGATACCCAAAAACTCAAAACCAAACCCATTGCCATCAAGTCAGTTCCGATTCATAGTGACCCTATAATTCATTGCCGTTGAGTCAAGTCGATTCCCTGTAGGATTTCCAAGGCTGTAATCTTTAAGGAAACAGACTACCACATCTGTCTCCCGTGGAGCAGCTGGTGGGTTGGAACTGCTGACCTTCTGGTTAGCAACTGAGCGCTTTGGGTAGGAACACTTAATATTAGTACGATGTAAATTCTTCCCAACTTGATCTATAGATTCAAAGTGATCCCAGTCAAAATCCCAGCAAGTTATTTTGTGGTTGTTGACCAACCAATTCTAAAGTTTATGTGGAAAGACAAAAGACCCAGAATAGTCAACACAATATTGAAGAGGCACAAAGTCGGAGGACTTACACTACCCAACTTAAAAACAACTATAAAGCTGCAGTTATCAAGACAGTGTGGTACTGGTAAAGGAATACTCAAATAGATCAGTGGGACAGAATAGAGAGCCCAGAAATAGATCCACACTACATAGGCAGCCATCCTTTGACAAAGGAGCTAAGGTAATACAGTGGAGAAATGATAGCCTTTTCAACAAATGGTGCTGGAACAACAGGACATCCACATGCAAAAAATGAATCTAGACACAGAGATTCCATCTTTCACAAAAAATAACTCAAAATGGATGATAGACCTAAATGTAACACCCAAAACTATACAATTTCTAGTAGATGATACAGGAGAAAATCTAGGTGACCTTGGGTTTGGCTATGACTTTTTAGACACAATACCAAAAGCATGATTCATAAAGGAAAAAAATGTTAAGTTGGGCTTCATTAAAATTAAAAACTGCTCTGCGAAAGACACTGTTAAGAGAATAAAATATTTTCTCCACAGACTGGGAGAAAATATCTGATAAAGGACTTGTATCCAAAATATACAAAGAACTTTTAAAAATTCAACAATAAGAAAACAATCCAATTACAAAATGGGTAAAAGATCTGAATAGGCACCCTATCAAAGAAGATATATTATTGTTGTTTCTTGCCATTGAGTCAGTTCCAACTCATGGTGACCTTTTATGTATAACAGAATGAAACATTGCCCGCTCCTGTGCCATCTCCATGATTTTTGATATGTTTGAGCCCATTGTTGAGGCTATTGTGTTAACCCATCTTATGGAGGGTTTTCCTTGACCCTCTACTTTACCAAACATGATGTCCTTTTCTAGCAATTGGTCTTCCCTGATGATACATCCAAAGTAAGCAAGATGAAATTTCACCATTCTCGCTTCTAAGAAGCATTCTGGTTGTATTACATATGTCAGATAAGCATATGGAAAGATGATCAACATCATATGTCATTACAGAATTGCAAATTAAAACAGCAAGAAACCACTGCACATCTATTAGAATGGCTAAAATCCAAAACACTGACAGCACCAAAAGCTGAAGAGGATATGGAGCAACAGGAACTCTCATTCATTGTTTGAATGGTACAGCCACTTTGGAAGATAGTCTGGCAGTCTCTTACAAGACTAAACATAGACTTATCATACAATCTAGCAATGGCACTCCTAAGTATTTACCCAGATCAGATGAAACCATATGTCCACATAAAAACCTGCACACAAATGTTTATAGCAGCTTTATTCATAATTGCCAAAAATTAGAAGCAGCAAACAAGATGTCCTTCAGTAGATGAATGGATAAACAAACTGTAGTACATCCATAAACCATAACCCATTGCTGTTCAGTTGATGCCGACTCATAGTGACCCTACAGAACAGAGTAGAACTGCCCCATGGGGTTTCCAAGGCTGAAATATTTACAGAAGTAGATTGCCACATCTTTCTCCTGCAGAGCAGCTGGTGAGTTTGAACTGCAGACCTCTTGGTTAATAGTCGAGTACTTAACCACTGTGCTACCAAGGCTCCTTTGGTGCATCCATACGATGGAATATTATTCAGCGATAAAAGAAATAAGCTATTAAGCCACAAAAAGACATGGAAGAATCTTAAATGTGTATTGCTAAGTGAAAGGAGCAATCTGAAAAAAGCAACATACTGTATGATTCCGACTACAGGTAGTCCCCAACTTATGACATGTTTGGGTTATGATGAACGACACTTAGAACCTTCGATTTTGTTTGTTTTTTGGTACATCTTATCAGTAGTAATATGCACTACCTGCAGTGTTGCAGTGCTTAATTCGCTTATGTTATCATTCTTTTGCCAACCCCAAAGACAAATAAAGATCGGATTTATAAAGAAGATACTAATAATAAAAGGCAATGATAATGAAAACCAAAGGAAAAAAAAAAGAGGTAACTGACTTACATTAGAACTGCCTTACGATGGAGTTTTCAGAACAAAACGCCATCATAAGTCGGGGACTACTCATATATGACATTCTGGAAAAGGCAAAGCTATAGAGATGGAAGGTCATTGGTTGCCAGGGGTCCAGAATGAGGAAGGAAGGATGAATAGATGAAGCACAGGGCATTTGTAGGACAATGAAACTATTCTCTCTGATTCTGTAATGGTGGGCACATGACATTACACTTGTCAACACTCATAGGACTGTACAACATAAATTGTAGACCCTAATGTACACTGTGGACTTTAGTTAATAACAATGTTCAGTCTTAGCTCATCAGTTGTAACAAATGTACCACGTCAATGCAAGATGTTAATAATAGGAGAAACAATGAGCAGAGGGTAGGAAGGTATAGTGGAACTCTGTACTTTCTGCACAATTTTTCTGTAAACCTAAAACTGCTCTAAAAAATAATGTCTATAAAAACATAATGCAGGCATTATATGACCTGATAGTGTAGATTTGATGCAACTAACAAAAATTAGGATAGGAAGTGGGAAAAGTGGAAGGCAAGAGTAAGGTTGATTGCCACATCTGTGAAGCATAGAATCAAAGGATATTGTTTAGAGCTGAAAAATCATTTTAAAAATCATACTAAAACAATTTATTTAATAAAACAAGGATAAATACTAAGAAATATATTGACTAAAATTGAATGTTACAGAAAAGAAGAAAAGAAGAGGAAATATGCTAATTTTATCATTGCTTATAATAGGAAATTAATACTGTATTTTTATGCAAACAATGCATACCTTCTACATTTGTTTGCAGGCTGTGCCCTCCCCTGGCAAGACACCCTCACAAACCCTGCCATGCCAATCCTTTTCCACATGTTGCTGTAAAAAAAAGAAAAAATTAGCATAGCGTACCTAAGAAAATACTCCATGAGGGGAGGACAT
Source organism: Trichechus manatus latirostris (assembly GCF_000243295.1). Taxonomy (NCBI): domain Eukaryota; kingdom Metazoa; phylum Chordata; class Mammalia; order Sirenia; family Trichechidae; genus Trichechus; species Trichechus manatus. Next base: position 1,402,303 of record NW_004444090.1, read on the forward strand.
GGCCAGCAAACAAATGCAGAAGGTGCCCGTCATTTGCATAAAAATACAGTAGATACTCTAAGGAATTAGAAGACTGAGGCTTCTATATAAAGTTTTAATTATAAAGGTGTAATTACTAGATCAAAATATATTCCCTCCTAATGTCACGGTGGTTAAGAGTTCGGCTGCTAACCCAAAGGTCAGCAGTTCAAATCCAACACGCCCTTCTTGGAAACCCTATAGGGCGGTTCTGTTCTGCCCTGTAGGGTCACTATCAGTTGGAATCGACTAGAAGGCAAAGAGTTTGGTTTGGTTTTTGGTAAGTGTCAGAAATACTAAAACCTTTTTTTAACTTAAACTATTAAAAATGAGAAATAAATAAGATGAATAACTAAGACATCAATATATGTGGAGGCTTAACACCTATTAAAAGAAATATTTTCAGATTATATCATAAAGCAAACCTCAGCTATATTTTTTACATAAGAAACACACCAAAACAAAGTGATTCATATTTCCTTGGATATATATTATAAAACTCTGGGAGGATATATAAGAAAGTAACGAAGTGCTTCTCTCTGTGGGAGGGAAGAAACTGATAGTCATTCATCAGTTCATGCACCCTGACCAAATTTTTAGAACTAAATGATTCCCTGTCTGGACAACTTACTGGGCATTATTAGCAATTTAAATCTAAGCAGTTTCCTAGCTTTTTAGCTGCTGTTAACCATGGAGGAAGTCTTTGAATTTTACTCTTCAGTTTCTTTTAAGTTCTTCTTTTGGCAAAATTCTGTATATTTGTTATATGTAATTATAGTAGTTAAATTATTGCTCTATTATAGTGAGTAGAAACCCACACAAAGAGCATATACTCAAAGTGAGATTGATCTACATAATAATTCTTACACACCACGATTGAGCTGTGATTTTAACTAATACTATGATGATCTTCCATTAAATGCAAATAAATTAATAAAAAAATTCCCTCTAAGTAACAACTTCTTTTTTTAATCCACAGCAAGTTGGTATTGATAAAGGTGACATTCCTGATCTCACACAGGTAAGCTATTTTCTCAGCAGAAGGTTTGGAATGCATGAAATTATTGCTCTGTATTTTCCTATAAATAATCTCACCTAGGACATAGTCATGTAAGCATTGAATATATTTTGAATTTTGTCTAACCAACTTTCTTGGAAATTATTCTATCTTATTTTTTCTAGCTGTTGAACAAATTTCTGGGGATAATATGAAGATGTTTCCTGCCTTTATAGCATAGTTTCTGCTTTAAAGACAACTGAATTTACTTGAGCTCATCTTTTCATATTTGAATCAAAAAGAAGTCTTGAATAATTCGTCTTAATAAAAGTGCTTTGTCTATGAAAAGTGACTGTTTGTAGGCATGATAATCAGAACATTTTTGCCTCTTTGTTCTCCTAGTTTTCAACATGACCAGGGTGTGAAGGAGGAGCATGAATGGGGAGAACTCTGATGGCATAGTTCTACTACACTGATTCTTGTCTCCTCTATGAAGTAGAGGAATTTCTATATCAAAAGATCCTTTTCTTACAGATTAGTAATGATAGATGTGTGATTTTTCTGAGGACTATCTAGTAAACAAAACTAATTGTAAGGACCGTCTTATCAATCCCTTTTTGTATCTAGAGGTTGCCGTATATGGCTCCTAAGGTGTAGAATCAAGATCATTCACATGCGCAAAATGTTTGTATAATCCTTCTCATAATTGGAACTGTTTTTATTTAATTAAGTCATCTTGATAGGTAAACATGTCCTTAAATAAAGTTTAATCAGATGTTGGAAGAGAACATAGAGCTGCTATCTCATATTCTAAAAATAAATATATGAATTTTCTTTGTAAATAAAATGAGATAATAAAACTTCATAATGAAAAATTACCTAGTTATTAATAATATCAGTTTGTATAATCATATCCTTATAATACCTTCTAATGTTTCTATATTTAAAATATTGTTAATCCTTAAATATTTATTAAAAATTAGAGAAATGCAAAGAAATTACTCTTATTAAAATTCTAATTAAATACTAAGATACTCCACAAATAAAATTCACACAGCACTTCAAGAACATGATGACATTGTATTTTTTACTTTAAAAGCTGAGAGATAGCTCCTTCTAGCAGACAGAATATTAGTAGAAAATATTGTTGCTACTAGGAGGAGATAGTGTTCTTTGACCAGGCACATACCTGAATAAGATGTGCCTGGATATGGCTAAAATTAATTATGTATAAAGTACTATTAAACATTGTTATTATGTATAGATTTATGAACTTCATAACACTGAAATAAAAAGCAAAAAAAATCAGCATGTTTTCATTTTAAATAACTTAATTATAATAAAAAATGTATATTGCATTTTTTGTTTATTAACATAATATACATAAATAGTACATATTAATCTAAAACATGTGGACATTAAAATATTTAACTCCATGAGTAACTTTCAGAAATGGTAAATCAGCTTTATTTCAACTCTACGCACAGCCTTCACTGTAGAATCAAAGAAACACTAGATGTATTGCTTAAGGGAGGCTCTCAGTAAGAAGGGGCTCTGGCAGTGCAGTGGTTAAGCGCTACAGATGGCTGCTAACCAAAAGGTTAGCTGTTCAAATCCACCAGTTGCTCCTTGAAAACCCTATGGGACAGTTCTACTCTGTCCTCTGGGGTCACTGTGAGTCAGAATCGACTCGACAGCAACGATTTCAGGTTTTCTCAGTAAGAAGAAAATAGGTCCTCATTTGTCTCAGTTTTGTAGAGTCTAAATGAAGACAGGAAGGGTTTAAAAGAACATTAAAAATATTTTTTTGTTTTTAAAAATATAAAATTATAGTAGATCATTGAAAGGGTTCACATACTTGGGTATAATTTTTAATGGTATTATAATATTATAATTTATATAATCTACTTTTCTCAAGATGTCAGGAGAGATAATATTTTATTTAATGATATAAGTTATATGTTTCATAGTTTAGGGAACAGAGATCCCACCCCCAAAGAAGATAAAATCTTGCTATGAGTCTAGTAGAAAGCTACTCCATGGTAGAGATTCATAGGAATCTAGTAGCACTCTATTTTCTGCTTTTGTTAGGACCCTAAAAGCCACATTTATTATTATAGTAATATTTAGTTTAAGTTAGCCTCACAAGAAAAATTCTTTTAGCTGAATTCTTTAGTGAATATTTAAATCCCAATGCAAGAGTATGGTGTTCTTCTGAAATTACTTGATTAAGTAACCTAATTGTGTCTTCTGTTGGTATTGTTATGAGCGTGGAGCTAAACACCTTCCCTGTCTCTCATCTACAGCCCCTTTCAGAGGTCTGTTGGAGACCCCTAACTGAACCAAGGATTTAGGTCCACTGTGACAGTGTGATCAGCCATTTAGATAGTGTTCTGGGATTAGTCTTTTAGATGGTGTTAGATCGGGATTAACCTGGAATAGGATCGGAAATACTGGTTTACGTGGGCTCAGTTTAACTCCTCTGCTTTAAGTTCTGCTCTCTGGCAAGCTTCTGTGTGGCCACCAGGTGACCACTGAATCCAGCCATGGCGATGAACAAAAATACCTGTTGGAAGAAGGTTAAAGAAGAGATGGACTTCAGAAGGGCTTTCTATTGATTAGGAGTAGGATTTTTAAAATTAAAAGGGATTAAATTCCTCTTACAGCAAGACGAAACAGATGCATGCATTTAATGGATATCTTTTAGGTTAGAAAATACATAACAAATATCAAAGTGGTGATCTGCAGCCCTTTTTATTTGTGTATACAATATCATAACTATATTTAAATAAGTCATGAATATCAGTGAAATTTTTAAAAAGGCTTTCAAAAGTACTGTTTTAGGTAACAAGTGAATATGGACATTTCAGATAAGTGATCCTTTGGTCACTTTTTTTTGTCTTTTTTTTTTTTGATGCTTTAGAATTTAAAGCATCTAAAGTTTAGATCTATGCTTACCTTTGATCCTGCACTCACAATCAGCTATGAATTGATTCCAAGAAAAAGATTTTTAAAATATTGATTTCCTGTGCAGTGTGTGTATGTTCCAAATTTTAAATATTTCCACTTATGAAAAATATCTTAGGTTTTGATGTCAGGAATTCTGGTTGACCTGAAAACTACTGGTAAAGAAACGTCTCCTTTTAAAGACTGTACAATCACCGAATCGGTAACTGCGATATTATATTGCTGTTACCTCTTACCTTTCACGGGCTGACTCTTATTCTTTGGATTGGTGTTTCTGTCTGAGTGGTTTACTGACTTTGGCACTTTCGTAAATGAGCAACTAAAAATACTGCTAATTCTATTTTGTTATCTTAAGTTTTGTTTACAGCAGCAGAGGCATTCTCAAAGTTTTGTTCCTTAGAGATTTAAGAAACAGTTTTTATTTATTGTCTATTATGTGCAAGAATGTGCTTAGTGCAGTAGATGTAGTTGCAGGGGAGACAGACACTCCTGTACTTCTGAACATTACTATCAAAGTACTTTTTTCCTTCCCAAGAAATATTTGAGGAATTTCTTTCTGTTAGATTTCATATCTTCTCAGAAGAAATATAAATGAGGAAGCACTTTTAAATCTCTGGGATAAAATGTTCCAGATTTAAACAATTTTATCACAGCATATTGCTAAATAACTCCTCTTTTTTAAAAAAGTCAGTTTTATAGTCTTATGGTCCTTGGCCTCTTTTTTATGGTCTCTTTCAACTGCTGTGATTTTTGTTACTACTATTTGCTTTTTTGTTTAGTTTTGTTTTCTCCCTTAATATTAAGAAAGTTTACAAAAAGAGTAAAATTGCAAACTACCATCCTGGGTTTGGTTTGGTTTAGTTTTATTCTTGTTTCTTTAGATAACTAAGAAACCTTGTAGGAGAAAATACTACCTCCTTTTTTTGTTATCCCGTATTTGTTTTTCTCCATTTTGTAATTATAAATAGCATGTGTTTTTCTCAAACTGTTTTTAATCTATGTTTAGCAAAGAATCACATTTCTTTTAAATTATATTTAACATTCAGAAGACCTAAGTGTTCTAACCAGACAGAAGTTTCAGTGACTGGGTATATTTTAAATTTATTGTTATTCCAGCAAAAAATGGAAATATTAAGATTTTAAAGTTATATTCCCAGGCCTCTTAGTTTCCATAATGATAATCTTGAAGCTCTCAGCTGTGAATGCACCTAAAAATTTTGAAGCCATTTATATTTTTCCCTTTTAAGTTTACAGAATACATTCTATTTATTCAATGAGCATTTCCTTATAGTTTACTGTTTTATAGAGCAAAATTTCCTTTCTCTCTCTTAAAAAAATCATTTTTTTAAACCTAGAGGTATTCCCCTACTTGTGGTTTACTGGAATTTGTAGTGCGTGTTCACCTGAGTTATCTCCTAAATTTCTGATTTTTATACATTTTTAGATTTATTATATCTCCTGAGGCCATTGTCTTTTTACTCTATAGTCCAGATTTTTTCAGATAAGCTTATAGGATTGTCTCTTTCTACCCTAACTTCATCACTTTGATCAAGCTAATATTTTGGCTCACTTAGTAATTTACGTTTTTAATAATCACATAATTAAGAGACATTACAAGTCTGTTAGTTAAATGAAAATGCATATTAAATAAATATCCTGAACTTTCAAAATTAAAAAATCATAATAAGTGTTTTATCCTATTTGTCATTAGTTAAATGTACAACATAAAATGTATAATTGTATGAATTTCCTTGAATTCTGTGAGCTATTTTAGCAATTAGCATAAAGTCTTTCAAATTTAATTTCATATTAATCAAAGAACAATTATCACAATTTAAATGTATAATGTAGTTATATATTTCATTCATGCAATGCTATTCTTTGAATGCCTCTGCTGCTGTTAAGATCTAGTTTGCATTAGAATTATTTGAGAAAGATGAAATTAAATCTCTGATGCTTGAGGAATAGATTGGGTGGAATATACATATGAATCTATTATTTCTCCTTCTAATATACAGTAAAATGCCATCACTTTTTATTGCCTAAAATGTTATTTAGAAATAAACATTTAGGTACTTTTTAATAAAAGAATTGAAATACGTCATATTAAATTTTCCAATATTTGGTACTCTATTATAACATTATTATTATTTGGCTAAAATTTTTACTTTATTTATATAAATTATATAACTTAATAATAAGAATATCTTAATTGTCATTGACCAGTAAAATTGTGTTCTTTCCCCCACAACTTTCATTTACCCTCTTTTTTTAAATATTGTAGCAATTTTTCCTAGTATTTCAGTCAAACATGGATAAGTGAAATTTTACTGTATTTTAAAATTTCTGAAAGTTTGTATTTGGGCAGTTATATTTTTTTCTTGAATACAAATACCTGTTCCTTTTTCATTGTGGTCCTATGGGAAGGTATTGGTGAACTTGATTTAACTGAGTTTACTGCATATAAGTAATATCTCAGTAAAAGTCTATCCAATGTAATCTCTACACTGAAACCACACTGTAATGCTATCTATTATACAGTAGAATTAAGTATATCTAAGATAAGTCTGTTTGGATTCCATGGAATTTAAATATTTACATAACAAAAAAACTTGTAATGAAATTGCCTCACATAAGTATTGAGGTCAGCCATGGACCTCCATCATACAAAGTTCCAGTGATGTTCCAGTGTATTTACTTTGAGAGAAAACAATGCAGACATTTATTTTTACTTTCTTATTGTAGGCTCCCAGCAGTCTTATGGAGACCCTTGAACAGCATCTAAATACATTAGAAGGAAAGAAATCTGGAAACAAGTACGCATTGGTTATATATTCTAAATAAGATTTAAAATACTAGAGTCGTGCTTTATAAAAATGAAATTTAGCATGGTATAATTTATACCACTACAGTTTTAGGCTATGCGTTATTGTAATTCTTCTGGGTTACCTTAAACCCCTGTGCTTCCCACTGACTTATGACAGTGTGACCTCATGGGTAGGTAATCTATCTACAGACTAATACAGCAAATTAATAGATTGTACCTATGTTAACTGAACATATTGATTTATATATTTGCCCTTAGAATGAATTCACAATATAGAAAAAAGAGTTGCCCATTTTTAAAAACCAAAGCTGTTATCATTGGGGATGAGTAAACACAAGTACAGTTTCACCCACCAGCCTTGAACACTCTGTTGGCAGCCTCACTGTGAAGAAAACAAAGCCCTCAAATATAGTTTTCTGGACTCCAGTGTCTCCCCACTCAAACCATTCAGCATGGCATGCTGCTGTGAAATTACTCAGGGGTCTTTTTTTTTTTTTTTATAAATTATAGTAGCAATTAAGAAGGGAGGAAGTGCAGTTTTACTAGATTTTCATACCTTTGTGTTTGGGCACTTATATTTTTGACTATGTTTTCTCATAGCATGCGGAAAACTTCTAGGTCCATTTTTTTCTTCTCTCCAGTGAATGTTATACTTGTCTGTTCGTAAGACCCCATGCTTTTAAGTCTTTGTGCCTTATTCAGAGTCTAATTCTGCCAGTTTTGGATACCTGCCCTCCTTGTCTCTGTCCTCCTGGGAGGACTATCCTCAGTCCTCCCTTCTTGTGAAGACTTCCTTGATCATACACTACCTTCTGTTGTGGCTGTCCTTCCCACCCCCCATATAGTTTATCTCATCAAATAGAATTTGTGATTCTGAAGGGCAGTGACTATTTTATACTTCGTTATCTCCTTCTAAATACCTAATGTAGTCTCTCAACAGAGTCAGCTTGAAATATCTCTTTGTTGGTGATGCCAGCTTTATGTTTATTCTGTTAGATTGACAGCAGAACTCAGTTGAGACAACCTGTAAGTAGATCATTGCAGGGCTATAAGCTGATCATGAACTTTATCTATGATACAGCTATCAAAATACAATTCCTTTCTGACATTTTTCTCTCTGAGGATTCTTTCAGAATCCAGACTCATGTCATGATATTACATTTTGTTGGTTATTTCATTAGCTATGTGTTGTTTTTGTTACCTTTTCTAATTTAGTGTAGAAATCATCATGTGTTTTAAATTTTCAATGATAAGTAACAGTGTAGGAGTCTCAGCCATGATGACAGAACTGTCTGGAATGATGGATGTCAGGACCTGTCAGGGACTCTGTCAAGGTGGTTACTACAACCCAGGGTCTGCCCCAGCTTTGGTGTGGCTGTGGATGATCAGACTTTTGTGGATAGATTGATGTCAACTCAAAATGACCTGAGAATACATTAACTCACAATAGAAGGTACCCACTTTCAGTTATTGAAATAGGTGTGTCGGCTGGCACAATATTCCTTTACCTGTATTAGGGTATCTGGAAAACCAAAGGAGTTACTTAGGATTTCAGCAAGAGGAGGCAAGAAGCCTGTGGCAGAGGGACCTGTTTAGCTAAGGAAATATGCATATCCCCTGGAGTTAGAGTCCCTCCATTGCACAGTGCCGGATGTGCACTGCAAATAGGCTTCTCTGCACTCTTTTTTCCCTCAGGGTCCCCCACATCCTGCATAGATCCACACTTTTTCCTTATTAAATCTGCCAGTGCTACAGTTACTGGAGAAGCTTCCTTCCCAGTTGGAGTGGGTTAACTTCAGTTCTGGAGTCCCTGGGTGGTACAATTAGCATGCTTGGTTGCTAACCAAGAGGTTGGAGTAGTACCCAAAGGCACCTTGGAAGAAAGGCCTGGCACTCTTCTTCTAAAAAATCAGCCATTGAAATCTCTATGGAGCACAGTTCTACTCTAACACACATGGATTGCCACGAGTTGGAATTGACTTGAGGTCAACTGGTTAACTTCAAACCTAAATTTGCCCCCTCGCGGCTACTGCAAACTGTTTTCAGAAAAATTAACTCTAGGTATTTAGGTACGTTTTATAAAAGTGAAAATAAAAACTTAATAGTCTTCTGTTTAGAATTACCTTTTGCTTAGCGTAATTTTCTCTCCTTTAAAATCATTTTATGCTTGTCATTTCTGAATTGGCTGAGACCACATTGAACGTATCTTTTGCGTATTCCCTATTTTGAAAATAAATAAACTATAGTAGTTAACTATTTTCTTCTTTGTATGTTTGTGCTTACCTGGGAACTTAAGTGAAGGGTGAGTACTATATCGAGTGACTTTTTTGCATTTGGTCACTACTAAAAATGCAAAAACACTCCTAAGAGTCCACATTTGATATTGAAAACATTTGAAACTGATTTCTATCAATTTTACACACCTTTTTTTTTTTAATTACATGCTTTTTTTTTCCCTTTGTCTCCCAAGGTGACTAGCATAAATGGTTTTACTTTCTTTTGGTCTTCTTGGATCAAAATTAACGCTCTCACTTATATTTTAGAAATCAAAGATTTCTGCTTGTTTAGTAAACGAAAGATTTTCCCATAGCATATGGTAAAAATGCCAAAAGGCAATTTTTTAACGAAAATTGATTACCTTTTTTTCTTGTATCTTCCACTAACAATAAAACTGTTCTAAGTTGAGTAAATCCATAAAATGAAACATTTAAATGTCTGATACGAAAAATATGTTTGCCCTTTATATTTAATACTTTATCTTCACTGATATTACTTTGAAAATTTATGCAATACTTAGTAATACACCTTTGTATATTGTCTGCTTCTGTTGTTCCACAGAACAAAAGAGAGAAATTGATTTTATGTGGGTTTACTAGGTGTGTGTGTGTAAACAGGGTAAGGGTACAGGAAACACGAGAAGTCTTTTGTAATTAAAATTATTTGGAAGACGTAGATAGGTTTTTCACAGCTATCTTTTTTTTTTTTTTTTTTGGCCAGCACTTATCCCTGAAATGCAGTAGGAATTACTGTTGTTGTGAATAGAATAAGAAATAACAAAATTTCTTCTTTTCACAGCTTACTGTTAACATCTTGGAAGGAAACCGTGGCATTGGCTATGTTCATAATAAAAATCCATGGATTTTTTTATATTTTACAATATTTAGAGTAGACTAGTATATGGGTCATTCATTCTCTTTTAAAATTGTCTTAGTGCCTGATTTTTTCCCAACAAGGTTCATTGTGTACTAGATTTCTCAAAATTAAATGATTAAAATAAGTATTGGTCTTTATAAATGTTTATGTGTATATGCGTGTGTATATGTGTGTCAGGAGCCCTGGTGACACAATGGTTAAGCGCTCAGCTTAACCCACCCAGCGGCTCTGTGGGAGAAAGACCTGGCGATTTACTCCCATAAAGATAACAGCCTATCACGTGAGCCACAGCCTACATGACCCCAACACCAGAAGAACTAGGTGGTGCCTGGCTACCACTACTGACCACTGTGACTAGAATCACAACCAGTGATCACAAGAGGGTCCTGGACAGAGCCAGAGAAAAACTGTAGAACAAAAATCAAATTCACAAAAAGACAAGAGTTACTGGTCTGACAGAGACTGGAAGAACCCTTGAGACTGTGGCCCTAAGTCAACCATCTGAACTGGAACTGAAGCAATTTCTGGAGACTACCTTTCAGCTAAACCATAGGCAGGCCTGTAAAATAAACAATAACACCTGAGAGAACCATGCTGCTTAGAACAATCAATGATAAGAGATCAAAAGAGCGACATTTGCCCAAAAACAAAGATGAGAAGGCAGGAAGGGGTAGAAAATCAGGATGAAAGAAAACAGGGAACCTAGGACAGAAATGGGGAGAGTGCTAATACATTGTGGGGAATGAAACCAATGTCACGGAACACTTATGTACAAACTGTCGAATGGAAAACTAATTTGCTCTGTAAACTTTCACCTAATGCATAATAAAAATTTTTTAAAAAGAATAGCATACACTGCCCACCTGTGAGAAGTTTAGAGTCTAGGTCTCCACAACTTTTTCTGTAAAAGGCCAGAGAGTAAATATCTTAGGCTTTATAGACCATATGGTCTCTGTTGTAACTACTCAACTTTGCCGTTGTAGCAGGAAAGTAGCCACAGGTAATACGTAAACAAGTCGATGTTACTGAATCCCAATTAAATTTTATTTATGGATATTGGAGGAAAAAAAAAAGATTACAGCCTGGAAAACCTTATGGGGCAGTTCTACTCTGTTACGTTGGGTTGCTGTAAGTCAGAATGGACCCTATGTCACGTAACAACACCAACAAGGTATACATGTACATGTATATGTAGATATAGATTGTAGCATTTTCTTCTATAAAGAGCAAATGACCAGTGGTAGGGTGAAAAATCAACTGAGGAACATATAAAAAGAAACCATGTATGTGTTGTGTAAGAGAGCAACAAACATGTTGGGCTCGTGTGGTTCTGACTGAGCAGGCTGGAATGTGGCAGGAGCATAGGCTTTGGGCATTAAACAAACTGGAATGGGTGCTTGAATCCACCATTAAGTAATGCCACCATTAGGTAATAACTTTAAAAAGTTATTAACTTCTTTGGGCCTCAGAACCCTCAGATTTTAATCAGTGATTGGCATTGCTTTTTAAAGCTATGGCACCATGGGAGCACTTCTAGTTCTCACCTTTTTAATGAAATTATGGCAAAGACTAGATCTGGTCCATGGGAATATCAGTCACATATTCTGATAGTTTAGTTTCACACAAATAATTTTTAAGACTTTTGGTTAACTTATTAATACGAATAGAATATATTCTTGTTTTACAATTTAAATAACACAGAAATATACTTCAGTGCTTAAAAGATTGCCAGTTGCTATGTAACATGCTGGGGATATACATCAGATGAGTTCCCTCCCTTCATAGAATTTAGCATCTAGTGGAGAAGAGAGATAATTAAACTGATAATTGAGATACAGTGTGTAAGTGGAATGATAGCTAAACAGAGACATTAGAGATTTTCATTTTGTTGCTTAATCCATGGGGTACCAACTACAAGTACCATTTAGTAATAGCGCTCGTGTGGAAGTTTGGCAAACTGATTCTTGTGCCAATGATGATTTTTCGTACTTAGCTTGGAGTGTGATTTCCTTTAATAACAGGTAGAGCAGTTCTATCATTATTACTATATTTTTATTCTTGCTATAGGGTGTATTCTGTATTATGAATTATCATGTATGTTTGGAAATATATGTCAAAAATTGTTGCTTACCCTCAATTCTTCTTTCTGTGTTAATATATTTCATTATATCAGTACTACTACGGATCAGTTCATGAAAGTTGCTTCTGAGATTAACAAATTAATTTCAGTTAATTCATTCTTAGGAAGTGGCCATGTCAAATGGTTTCTGTTTTCATTGCAGAGTTCAGGATATTATTTTCCTGGGTATATTTTTATTTAGATTTAACTCCCTTTCTTTTCTACATTTATGAAGAAATATGGAGATGTGGTAGAAGAATTATTAGCCAAAAACTCTATAGAGAATTTTCAACCTTGTGCTAGACTAGATTTTTAGGTTCCAAAGTAACTTTCTGTAGCTACAAAGAACACTGTGAATCCATTTATTTTTGTAGACCCTTTGAAATGACCAACAGAGATAAATGTATGTCTTTTTCCTCACAGGATTTGTTACTCTTAAGAAAACATTAGCCAAACTACGTTTAACCAGATTAAATGCTCCTATTGTCATTATGTAGCAAAAATCTCTACGTGCCCTTGCTTTATGTTACTTGTGTTCATTTTGATTAACAGCTACATTTAAACAGGAAATGGCAGGCGTGTATTACAAATAAAGTTGATCTAAGAAATATTAACTGGACATATAATACTGCTAAATTTCTTTTGCCTATGTTTAAGAAAACAAAAATTCTTGATATTATACAAATTTCCAGTTCCAAAATCTCCATTAATTTTGTTTTGCTACTGCTATGTGTGATATTTTCTCTGTAACTATGTAGAAAGCTATTCCCACCATTTTATGAGATCCTGACAATAAGTCTTCCTTATTTTGTTTTGTTGTCAGTTCACCAACTCGGGTTAGTAAAACGTGAGCTGTTTAGGCAGTTGTTTCTAAATGGTGTACGATTTGCTAAAAATAGTGTATGATAGTCAGTGCTACCAGTAATCTAACTAAAAAAAATTTACTCCTTCCTGATTTTCACTCATTCCCTTAGAAATAAGCATGGAGGTTACTGAGTTATTTGGTTGGTTGGTTGTTTCAAGCTGCCACTAATAATAACAGGATGATAGGAATTTTTTTCCTAGTTTTCATTATAACAATGTAAAAAACCAGACAAACTTCAGGAATGTAGATATGGGAATTGGGACATATTTCAGGTGCAGGGCTCATAGGAATCATTTTCCTTTTTTCAATTTCAGTACTTCTCTTATGCATAACAATTATGATTAAATGAATCACAATGTACTTTAGCCTTAATGGGTTTTCTAACTTTTAAAAATGATAAACCGAAGGGTTTTTTTATTCTATAAAAAAAAGTTTTTCCTAAGTCTTGGAAAAACTTAAAAAACCCAAATTACACAGTTTATTTTTGTTGAACACAGAAAATGAGAATAGATTTGAAGAAGAATTGCTAGGGATATGAAAAATAATATTAAATTTAAGAATTTATAATGCTAGAAATTATATGGATGGAAAACATTGAGAAAAGATACCATAATTGAGTAAAAGATTAAAAGTAAAGTTTTAAAATAGTTTAACCATTACTAAAAGTGTTGTATGTAAAAAAGTTAATGCTTGACCAGATGGTATTATCAAATTTAAATGCATCCAGAGATTGTGCTTGTGTTTATTCAGTTTTAATTTTTTTATATTACCTTTTAGATCTGGTGCTCCCTCTCCATTAAGTAAGGTAAGTTTCTGTGTATTCACCTTTATATTAGTTTCTCAGTACAAGGTAGCATAACAAAGTCCTCTATTTAGAATAATTTTTTTTTTAAATAGGAGAAACTTTCATTCATTTATATTAAGACTGAAAGTGAATATATTAGTATAATGTTTTCCTGGTTTCAAAGCGCTTTAACATACACTGACAGCCCTATGAGATAAGTAAGGAAGGTGATATTACGCATGTCTTCTAGGTAGAGCAATCAGTTGTTGCTCGGTGTCTTTCAACAAGCATGTCCTTTAGGCAGTCTTCTATCATAATTTTAATAACTCCATCACCTTCATGTTGAAGGAACAGGATCAGGGCTATCAGTGAGAAGAGTTTTTACTTATGTAGTTATGTAACTTATGTTTGTCATTATATTTTCCAGGCCAAACTGTAATAAATGTGCTCTTTCCTCTTTGACCAGTTTCCATTATTTAATTGCTGTCATAACATTCAGGATATCATTATGCCTGCACTCGTGGTTCCCAGACACTCATGTGCTGAGCCACTGCCTGGCCCGCTTTATGAGATTCCCTCAAGGAGCTCAAATAAGCAATCAAATCAAATCAAACAAACAAACAGCTCCCCAGTGATTCTGACACAAAACCAGATTATAAAACCATTACATCTATGTGAAATTCCAACATATGACTGTTGAGTAGATTGTGATAAAATTGTGGCATCCTTAGTATATTTCTACATTTTGACCAAATCAAATTTTACTGAATTTTTTTTTTTGTAATAATAAGATTATGTTGATTCTGTTTTCCTAGCTCTGACATCTCCTCAGGGCTTGTTGTTACAAGGCAGTTTTTCTTTTGTGTGTGTGTGTGGTAAAATATATATAACAAAATATTTGCCATTTTAACCATTTATAAGTGTGCAATTCAGTGACATTAATTACATTCACCATGTTGTGCAACCATCTCCACTATCCATTTCCAAATGTTTTTCATCATCCTAAACAGAAACTCAGTGCCCCTTAAGTAATAACTCCTCATTTCTCCTGCTTCTCAGCCCCTGGTAAGCACAAATAAACTTTTATCTCTATGCATTTGTACAAGGTAGTTTTTAATGGGCTTTCGTGTCTGCTTTTTTGTTGGTAGTATTTATTACTGCCATTAAGTTCTCAGTGTTGTTTCATAAACATCATTTTGTAAGCATATTTAGGTGCATTAGTTAAAGAAAAAAGACTTGTTTTTTAAGAGGAGTTGCTTGTACAGAGATGACATGCAAATTAACTTTAGTTGATAATCTGTTTTCCACCTGGAAAATTTGAATTTTTACTTGAAGAGACAGACTTGAGTTGACATTTTGTGAGCAGTAGTATCTATATTAGGAGGCTTGGTGTTGCAACGGTTAAGTGCTCAGCTGCTAACTGAAAGATTGGAGGTTCGAGCCCACCAGCCGCTCCGTGGGAGAAAAGACCTGGTATACTGCTCCTGTAAACCCTATGAGGCAGTTCTACCCTGTCCTGTAGGGTTGCTATGAGCCAGAATCTACTCAAAAATAACCACAATGGTATCTGTATTATTCATGTGTTTTTCTTTATTAAAGTGCTCAGTGCTTGGCACTTGTGTATCTGTTGAATTTTGACTTCTTGATTAGTTATATTCTTGGACAAGTATACATTAGACAAATACTACCTATATCTGAAAATTCTTACAAATTTCTCATCTCCTCAGCCCTTTTTCTTATTCTATGAAAAACTTCCTTTCAGTTTGGTCTGTTTGAAATCAGATGTCCAGTTATGATAGTATCTCATAGCTCTTGCTTGGCCTTGGTCTTTGTGTATTTTATTGCTGGTATATGTCATTTCCACTTACAGAACTATGTATTGGTGGACTATTTTGAAATATTTCATCAATATTTCTCATGAATACACAGTGAATTAAAGGCACCAGATAAAACAATTGGATAGTTACTAAACAAAATGTTTATTTTTTTAATATATTAGCTGAT
Organism: Trichechus manatus latirostris; assembly: GCF_000243295.1. Lineage (NCBI taxonomy): Eukaryota > Metazoa > Chordata > Mammalia > Sirenia > Trichechidae > Trichechus > Trichechus manatus. Next base: position 1,418,037 of record NW_004444090.1, read on the forward strand.
TATTAATGCCTCTTCTTAAAAATAAGCCAGTTCATGAAAATAAATGTATAGACTTTATTTCATTTTTTTTTTTTTTTTAGTTTGAGCTATGTTCAAGGTATCTTCAAGCTTTCAGTGACTTGTATCTCGTTTGTAAATTGTTCTGGGCTATCTGTGAACTATTTTGCAAGTTAGATTTCTGGAGTTTTAAAGCCATCTGAGAAGACATCATATGAAATCTGTTTAGGATGAGAAGAGAAAAGAATGGCCTGAGTTTTCTAGCAATTATTACAAACAGATAATGTTAAAAAAATTCTGGCAACTAAGAAGGTATTTCCCACTAATTTTATATTCAGGGAATAAATTTAGCTTTGACTTTAAATATATGATTAGAAGTTGTTAGAATGTTAGGCCAAATATTTTTATCATAATTTTATATAAATTACATTTAACTTTTAAAATCTGAGACATGTTTTATCCAATATTTGATTATTTATTACAATTTCAATTCCAAATTTTCTTGGGTTTTTTTCCCACGAGGAGTTACCAGACAGTTGCTGGAAATGTCACGGGTCTGAAAAACGAAAGTCCTGTTGCTCTGTGTCCTGTAGATTCATATTTGACTAGAGTGTGTTGTGCATCTTCACTTTCAGTCTTCTCCAGCCACAACTGTTACGTCTCCTAATTCTACACCAGCTAAAACTATTGACACATCCCCACCGGTTGATTTATTTGCAACTGCATCTGCGGCTGCCCCAGTCAGGTTAGTTAAAGAGTATACAGTGAACTGTTTACTAATATTTTGATTAGGCTTTTATTTTGTTCTTATGTACTGTACCCAAATGATTACAAAATAAAGTCTAGCCCTAGTAACCTATGATATTTGGGGTTGTTTTTGGACACGGAGTAAGTTCTTTCCCACGACACAGTTACTTAGGCCTGTGTCTGTCAAAGCATTCAAAAGACCTAAGCTATAAAAATCACCCTGTTGCTTGCGAAAGGAAGTGGAAGAGTGATGAACACACTTCAGGTTCTATTGGAATTGGTTGCTGTGGAATATGTTTTCTAAAACTAATTTCTTGTGGGAAACTTAAAAGGTGTCTTGAAGTGTTTTAATGAAAAAATGTTACAGCTATAGGCTAATCAGCTGGTGTGTATGAGGAACTCAAACTCTGCTGGTAAGAAGAAACCTCTGGGGTGTTCCTAATCTTTTTTTATGGCACCTAGATGTTGAGGGCAGTGGTGGTTCAGTGGTAGAATTCTCACTTCCATGTGGGAGACCTGAGTTTGATTCCTAGCCAATGCTTGGTTTGCATATAGCTATGATGCTCAACAGGTCTCAACAGAGCTTCCAGACTAAGACAGACTAGGAAGGAAAGGCCTGCCAATCAATGAAAGTCCTATGGACCACAATGGTCAGATCCCATTGTGCATGGGGGGGTTCCTTGAGTCACTAGATGACAGCAGGGATGACAGCACATACTGTAAAATTGCAGGGCTGCCTAAAACGGAAGCCCCAACTCATAGGGTCACTTCCTCAAATAATAATTTTGAGTCAACCCTGTGGTTCTTTTGCCTTGAGAGGATTCTAGTCTCATTTTGTTGTATTTGTGATTCTGATTATAGATGTCCTATATTTGGATGATTGAATTTTGAAATATACACTAAATCTATTGTACCCATGTTAACTGTGTGCATTACTCTCTGCTTATTTATTTCTGCCCTTTACAATAGCAAGCTTGATAAAACCAAATCCCCTTTGCACTACACTAAGATAAATTGGTTCCTATAAAAGCTTTGATTCTGGACTTAATAATAAGTATGTCTTCATATTCTGGTCCTCAGACCAGTTGTAGTGATGAAATGAACATCAAAACTAGGCAGTGCTTTCAGAGGTTATCAGACTTTCAAAAAAAGCAACAGAATCTGTTCTTCCAAAGAGTTACTTGGAAACCCAATAAGTAAAAAAGATAAAGATGGAACTGCTATTTATGAGAAGGGTTGGGGAACCTGGGACCCTGATGACTTGGTACCTGGTCTGTTAACCTTTAGGCCACTGCCTCTCAAACCTAAATGAACATATGAATCACCTGGGGATTTTGTTAACATTAAGATTCTAATTTAGTTGATACGGGGTAGGCCTGAGATTCTGCATGTCTGAGAAGGCCTCAGAATGCTGCTGATTTGGGGACCACACTTTGAGTAACTGCTATTTTGGGGACCACAGTTTGAAGGCTGTAGGCACCTCCTTGGAACTTCTGTAAATGAAGGATCTTACAAAAGCACAACCCCAACTGAATAAGAATAAAAAAATGCAGAGCTAATTTTTGTGAGACCTCTTACAGGCAAATGTGATGTATTGTAATCTAACTTAGATAAAGCATAAATTAGTGATTAAGTATTTACTTTAGAAAACTATTCTCTTTTATAAATAAAATCATCTCATGACATAAATTTTTTTCTGAATAAAATAAATTTAAAAAATACAGAAACGAAAAAAAAATTACTCATAATCCCCTTACACAAATGCCTTTAATCCAAAAAAAAAAAAACAAATCCATTGCCGCTGAGCCTATTCCAACTCATAGTGACCCTATAGGACAGAGTAGAACTGCCCCCATAGGGTTTTCAAGGAGCAGCTGGTGGATTCAAACTGCCAACTTTTAGGTTAGCAGCCCAGCTCTTAACTATTGCACCACCAGGGCTCCATACCTTTAATAGTAAATAGTTGAAGTATATTTCTTTCTGTCACATTCTTCATAACCTGTATTTTAAAAGCTACCCAATGGATACAGCACATTTGAGAAGAAATCTTCTTCCCTGAAGCATTTAAATTTTCCCCTTTAATTTCTGCTGTATGTTTTGTTGAGTGACCCATTGCTTAAAGTACAGTTTAACTTCGCTATTGTCTTTAGAGTAGGGGTGAGCAAACTGCGGCCCATAGGCCAAATCCAGCCCTCTGTTTTTGCAAATAAACTTTAATTATAACAAAGGCATGTTCATTTGCTTATGTATTGTGTATGTCTGATTTCATGTTACAGTGGCAGTCAAGTACCAGTAAAGACCATCTAGCCCACAAAGCCTAAAATATTTACCATCTGACCCTTTACAAAAAAGTTTTCCAACCTTTGGTATACAAGTACGTTTGGTTACTTGGTGCCATACTTCCCAAAATACTATTCTTTATTTGATTGTAAATATCCAAAATCTTTGCTTTTTTTTTCTACATAAGTCATTATTTTAATACATCATTACATTATAAAATTTCAGAAATCTGATTAAGGCTGTACTTTCCTTTCAGCACTTCTAAACCATCTAGCGATCTCCTTGACCTCCAGCCAGACTTTTCCCCTGGAGGGGCAGCAGCAGCCGCGGCACCAGCACCACCGCCACCTTCTGGAGGAGCCACCACGTGGGGAGGTGAGTGGAATTAGACAGTCGCGCCATAATTTTCTATTCATTTTATTTAAATTGTAATCTAATTTAGGAAAAAAAAAGACGAATTAGTGGTTAATTATTCATTTTAGTGACGTATTCTCTGGTTTATAAATAAATTCATCTCAAGATAGGAAATTTTTTCCATACAAAAAAATTTAGGAAGTAGAGGAAAGGAAAAAAAATACCCATAAACGTTTTTATTCAGCTTTTAATTGTTATCTTTAACTTTCTGATTTACTCAAAATAGTGTTAAAAACGTGGAGGAAAAATATTACGGAGAGCATCTATTCATTGATACGTATATTGAGAGAGAGAGAGACAGTGAAAGTACCTGCAATATGGTCAGAATTCACAGCTTTGAAAACCCTATGGAGCAGCTCTTTTTTGCACACATGGGGTCCCTGTAAGTCAGAATCGACTTGACAGCAGCTAACAACAATATAGTTTTTATTTGAAAAGCTGGAACAAAGGAAGTATTTTCCTTTGCTATTCTAAAATTCTGATTATTTTAGTACTTGCTCTCTAGAGATTCAGCCCTTAGAGTATTGAATGTTCCCATGAACTTATGTTGTACTCAGAGGCAGCATTTCTAATTTTCTCAGGCATAGCCCACTTCATGGATTCCTTTAGGCCTGCACTGACTTCATTCACAGTATATTTGGCTTTATGCAGTTGGAATCTTATATAGATTCTTATTTGTGTCAGAAAAAATCCATATTAAACTGATTGAGAGGAATCATATCTAAGCACTTGACTCCCATTTGATTCATGGATCTCAAAAAAATCAAGCTTTTATAAATATTTCATTATAAAAAGCATATTTAATACTAATATAAAAATTAAGTTAATTACTGCATAATTCTAATAGCTGCACAAGAGTTGGTTCTAAATACCTTGCCCTACTGCGTCAAACTATCAAAATGAAAATTTCAATAAGTTAAAAACATACTTATTCAAAGTTCATACAACTTTAGAAGCAACAAAGGTAAAAGACTTAATAACTCATTAGTAAGGAAACCAGTAAGATGCTAAAGCTGGTTCAAAGAGCAATTTTGAGGAACTGGGTATTTATAGACATTTGAAAAGGATTATTAGAACAAGATGTCTAGGTCAGACACGAAACTGGTCAGTGCTCCGCAGGGCAGTAAAAATCGTAATCTCCCAGGCAGAAATTATTTTCATCTCTAGAAGATAAGATCTATAACTTAATGTGTTATTTCAGAATCTGAGTCCTTCAGTAGCAATAAATAGCAAAGTCAAATGAAGTTACATTCGCCTAGGTAAATAACCCTTGGGTGGGCTTGTTAAACAACATGTCAGTATGACATCGAGTGTAATGCTGTAACCTCTTGATTTTATTTTCAAGATTTTTTTTGTTGTTATTGTTACAAAATAAGCAGAAAGATAAGTTCTGAAATAAAGCTGCTAATGACAAATATAAGCATTTAAAATTTTGGTGCTTTTCTATTTTAAATATTTAACAATTCTTCTATGTTGAAATGGTCAACTCCTAAGACTACAAGTATCAATTTTTAAAAATTAAATTGTTCTTTCAGCTTCATTTAACTTTATTAAGTTTCAGTTGTTAAAGGAAGAGATTTCATAAGGCATTCTTCTGGTTCTCATGTTTTCTTTCTGAGCTTCATCTTTTTAAAATGTTTGATTATTTCAATTTGCTAATAATTTATTTTTATTACCACAGTGCTTTATATAATGTATTTTTTTCCTGTCTTATTTAAGGATGTTTCAAGTCCATATCCTTAAATCAGACCTTCTCAGTCATAAAATTAGTATAAATGACTTTTATAGAACTTCTGTTATTTTGAAATTTAGTTTTAATTGTAAATTTGTGGGGTTATGCAAAACAAGTTTTTTCAGTTTTATATGAATGTAGTAACTCTTTAAGTCCCTCAGCTATTTAAATCAGCATTATTTCACACTTTATAATTTTTAGAACTCATCAACTGTTGAGTGATTCAGTTAGAACTTTAATGAATAAACAGTGAAACCCCTCTCTCAGCTTATTCCCTGGTGTGAAATTGAAGAGAAATTTCTTCTTCTTTTTTTTTTTTTAATACTTTTGCCACAAAAAGAAGAATGTCAAATGGAAAAAAAGAAGAAAACTAGGTGAAATTTTTTTTAAATTGCAGTTTAACATTGTTATTCAAATTCATCTGAGTACTTTTTGCTAATTGCATAATATTGTAAGGAATAGGTTATAATAACCAATTTTCTTAGTATACATGTCAGTCTCGTTAGAAGTAACTGTTGATGATTGACACATTGGTATATCATTGACTGTGAAAGAAATAGCGTGGTTTTAGCCAGGGCTGTCCAATATGGATGTGCATTTTGTACATTGCTCACAGGCAGGTGAGAGGGGCTAAAATCTAGCCTGAATTCTGCTAGCCAAGCTGAGAGCTCTTCTTTTTATCCTTGAGGAAGAAGTCCTTTAGTCATTCTAATTTGTCTACCTAAAGGAAGCACTTTTTAAAATAATTATCACAAAGGAACGTTATAGGCTAACGAAAGCCTTGACTGAAGTCCTGATGGTTGCCTTCTAACAATTAGATAGCATCAGTCTTCTGTCTCAACAAAATATCTACAGCTGCAGTATTTCATAGCAATAGGAATGACAGTTTGAGGGGAAATTACTAATAACAAATAAATTCTCCAGTTCCTAAAGCAAAATAGTAAAAATTGTAAACCTTAAGTAATTGAAGTAAATGTTCACAATATAAAATTGGGAAACTCTTAATGTAATAGTTGCCTTCTGTTTACATTTATCCTGTAGGTACACAGTGGTGGTTGAAGATGATGCTAAGCTGTATCAAATATGTTTTGGATCATTTGATGAAACAAAAAAAGAAAAAAAAATCACTTTCCCAATCTTGTTTGATAAGATCAAATCACTTCTATTAAAACATATTTGAATTTGGTATAACTAGATAGTAAAATGCAAACTCTAAAAGTCATTAAACCTATTTACTGTAGATGTTTTTATCTGACCATAATGATAACAAAAAGCTTTCATTATCTCTGGACCATGGCCACTTCATGTTTCTCTTGGGAGTTATAGATTCTGATAAATATTTCTATTTTAGGAGAAATAGTGTAAATGACAGTTTTTTTGTTTTTTCTGTTGCATAAAGCAACAAATTTTAGCAAATTCATGTGTTACTAAATTTAATTTAAATGATACATACAAGATTTGGCATTTCTCTTGGCTGATAGTGTACTCATTTGACTGAAAGAGTACAGGACATTTTTAAATCCCCACCTGTGGTCTCATAAGAAGGAGGGTGTTCTATATTTCATAATAAATTCATTTCTCAGAAGCACAAATATGTGAGTCTGTGTGTGCCAGGTATATCTTGTTAGTTGTTGTTAGGTGCTGTCAAGTCAATTCCCACTCACAGTGAACCTATATGTACAGCAGAATGAAGCACTGCCCCATCCTGTACCATCCCCACAGTCACTGCTGTGTTTGAGCCTGTTGTTGCAGCCACTATGTCAGTTCATCTCACTGAGGGTCTTCCTCTTTTTCACTGACCCTCTACTTCACCAAACATGATGTCCTTCTTCAGGGACTGGTCCCTTGTAATAACATGTCCAAAGTACTTGAGACATAATCTCAATCATCCTCACTTCTAAGGAGCATTCTGGTTCTACTTCTTCCAAGATGGATTTGTTCCTTCTTCTGGGAGTCCATGGTATATTCAGTATTCTTCACCAACACCATAATTCAAATGCATCATTTCTGCTTGGGTCTTCCTTATTCTTCATCCAGCTTTTGCATGCATATGAGAGGATTGAAAATACCATGGCTTGGGTCAGCCACACCTTAGTCCCCAAGGTAATAGATATCTTTGCTTTTGAACAGTTTGAAGTCTTTTTCTGCAGATTTGCCCAGTGCAACGTGTCGTTTGATTTCTTAACTCTGTTTCCATGGGCATTGATTATGGATCCAAATAAAATGAAATTCTTGACAACTTCAGTCTTTTCTTTGTTCATCATGATGTTGCTTATTGGTCCAGTTGTAAGGATTTTTGTTTTTTTTTTATGTTGTGGTGTAATCCATACCGAAGGTTGTAGTTTAAATCTTTGATCAAAGTGTAAATCTTAAAAAATGTTTGATCTGAATATTCTACTTTTTGAGAACTATGAAATTTCCCTTAGGGTTTTATTAGAATTGAAATTAATTACTAACATGCATTTGAAACCTAATTAATTTTATGTTATTATATGACTCTAATAGTTTCCATGCAGTATATTACCTACAATGCAAGTAGTTTTTGTGGCTCATGTCACCATTTGCTTGTTAATAAAATCTGGGAGACATATCTATAGGCTGTTTTTGTACATGTGCATGCATACAGGGAGAATTATGGAAGCTTTGAAATATACAGTCCTATAATGAAATTGCAAGCTATTGTTATTATTAAAGCTATCATTAGGGAACATTTCCACAGCTCATCTGTCAGTTTGTCGTACTGTGGTGGCTTGTGTGTTCCTGTGATGCTGGAAACTATGCCACTTCAATTCACTTTCAAATACCAGCACGGTCACCCATGGTGGACACATTTCAGTGGATCTTGCAGACTGGTGATCTGCTTCTTGAAAAATTGGCCAATAAAACCTTATGAATTACAGCAGAACATTGTCTGGTATAGTGCTGGAAGAAGGTTGGAAGGCACTCAGAATATAACTGGGGAGGAGCTACCTCCTCAAAGTAGAGTCGACCTTGATGTGAATGGAGTAAAGCTTCCAGGACCTTCATTTGCTGATGTGGCATGACTCAAAATGAGAAGAAACGGCGGCAAAGGTCCATTAGTAATCAGAACATGGAATGTACGACGTATGAATCTAGGAAAATTCGAAGTTGTCAAAAATGAAATGGAATGCTTGAAGATAGATATCCTAAGCATTAGTGAGTTGAAATGGACTGGTATTGGCCATTTTGAATTGAACAGTCATATGGTCTGCTATGCTGGGAATGACAAATTGAAGAGGAATGGTATCACATTCGTCATCAGAAAGACATTTCAACATCTATCCTGTACAGCACCGTCAGTGATAGGATAATATTCATATGCCTGCAAGGAAGATGATGGCAAGCTGCGGCTGCTAACCAAAAGGTCAGCAGTTTGAATCCACCAGTCACTCTTTGGAAACCCTATGGGGCAGTTCTACTATGTCCTATAGGGTCCTGTGAGTCGGAATTGACTCAACAGCAACAAGTTTGGTTTTTTGGTTACAAGGACGACCAGTTAATATGACTATTTCTCAGATTTCCACACCAACCACTAATGCCAAAAATGAAGAAACTGAACATATTTACCAACTTCTGCAGTCTGAAATTGATCAAATGTGTAATCAAGATGCATAGGTAATTACTGGTGATTATAATGTGAAAATTGGAAAAGAAGAAGGATTGGTAGTTGGAAAACATGGCCTTGATGATAGAAACTATGCCTGAGATTGCATGATAGAATTTTGCAAGACCAATGACTTCTTCATTGCAAACACCTTTTTTCAACAACATAAACCACAACTATACACATGGACTTCACCAGAAGGAACACACAGGAATCAAATCAACTACATCTGTGGAAAGAGACTATGGAAAAGGTCAATATCATCAGTCAGAACAAGGCCAGGGGCCGACTGCAGAACATACCCTCAATTGCTCATATGCAAGTTCAAGTTAATGTTGAAGAAAATTAGAACAAGTCCATGAGAGACAAAGTACACCTTGAATATATCCTACCTGAATTTAGAGACCATCTCAAGAATAGATTTCCCATGTGGAACACTCATGACCAAAGACTAGACGAGTTGTGGAATGACATCAAGGACATTGTCTCAGTCATCTAGTGCTACTCTAACAGTCATACCACAAGTGGATCGGTTTAACAAAGAGAAGTTTATTCTCTCACAGTCCAGTAGGCTACAAGTCCAAATTCAGGGTGTCAGCTCCAGGGGAATGCTTTCTCCATCGGCTCTGGATGAAGGTCCGTGTCATCAATCTTCCTTTGGTCTGGGAGCTTCTCTGAGCAGGAACCTCAGGTCCAAAGGATGCGCTCTGCTGCCAGCACTGCTTTCTTGGTGGTATGAGGTTCCCATGTATCTCTGCTCACTCTCTCTTTTATATCTCAAAAGACATTGCATTAAGACACTAATCTTGTCAACCTCATAAGTATAAACTCATCACAGTGATAGAATTTACAACACATGAGGAGATCACATATAATCTCATCATAGTAGTAGAGTTTACAACACATAAGGAAATCACATCAGATAACACAATCATACAATACTGGGAATCATGACTTAGCCAAGTTGCTACACACATTTTTTGGGGACACAATTCAATCCATGACAGACATCAAACATAAAGAAAGCAAGAGGTCCTTAATAAAGACAGGAAAGAAAGAAAAGACCAAAATGAATGTCAGAAGAGACTTTGAAACTTGCTCTTGAACATAGAGTAGCTAAAGCGAAAGGAAAAAATGATAAAGTAAAAGAGCTGAACAGAAGATTTCAAAAGGTAGCTCGAGAAGACCAAGTAAAGTATTATACTGACACGTGCAAAGACCTGGAGTTAGAAAACCAAAATGGAAGAACATGCTCAGCATTTCTCAGACTGAAAGAACTGAAGAAAAAATTGAAGCCTAGAGTTGCAGGAGTGAAAGATTCTATGGACAAAATATTGAACGATGCAGGAACCATCAAAAAAAGATGGAAGGAATACACAGAGTCACTGTACCTAAAAGAATTGGTCGATGTTCAGTCACTTCAGGAGGTAACAGTTGATCAAGAATTAATCATACTAAATGAAGTTCAAGCTGCATTGAGGGCATTGGCGAAAAAAAAGGCTCCAGGATTGACAGAATACCAATTGAGATGTTTCAACAAACAGATGCAACACAGGAAGTGTCACTCGTCTATGGCAGGAAATATAGAAGACAGCTGCCTGGCCAGCTGACTGGAATAGATCCATATTTGTGGCAGTTCCAAAGAAAGGCAATCAAACAGAATCAGAAATTATTGAACAATATCACATACAAGTAAAATTTTACTGAAGATCATTCAAGATCAGTTGCAGCAGTACATCGACAGGGAACTGCCAGAAATTCAAACTGGATTCAGAAGAGGACATGGAATGAGGGATATCATGTCATTCCATGATGTCAAATGGAACTTGGTTGAAAGCAGAGAATACCAGAAAGATGTTCACCTGTGCTTTATTGACTATGCAAACACATCCAACCTTGTGGATCATAACAAATTATGGATAACATTGCAAGGACTGGGAATTCCAGAACACTTAATTGTGCTCATACAGAACTCGTACATAGACAAAGAGGCAGTCGTTGGAACAGAATAAGGGGCTAATGCATGATTTAAAATCAGAAAAGGTATGTGTCAGGGTTGTATCCTTTCACCATACTTATTCAGTCTGTATGCTGAGCAAATAATCTGAGAAGCCAGACAATATGAAGACGAGCATGGCATCAGGATTAGAGGAAGACATAAACAATCTGCAGTATGCTGAAAGATACAGCCTTCCTTACTGAAAGTGAAGAGGACTTCAAGCACTTACTGGTGAAGATCAAAGACTACAGCCTTTGGTATGGGTTATACCTCAACATAAAGAAAACAAAAATCCTCACAACTAGACCAATAAACAACATAATGATAAATGGAGAAAATATTGAAGTCAAGGATTTTGTTTTACTTGGATCCATAGTCAATGCGTATGGAGGCAGCAGTCAAGAAATCAAACAGGAGGCGGGGCCAAGATGGTGGAGTAGTCAGACGCTTCTGGTGGACCCTCTTACAACAAACACCCAAAAAAACGAGTGATTCAAGGCAGAGCTGAGGAACCAGACTGAGTGGCAGGGGGAGGGAGAGATGGTTCGGAAACAGCGAGGAGTTGCCAGACTTGACCTGGCAAGAGCCTAAGCCCTTCAGGCCTGATCAGCTTGTGAGTGAGCGGTGAGGCAGGCAAGTGGCAGTGCTCGGGAGGTACATTTCCCACACTGGGAGAGACACAGCACCAAAGAGTCTACACGGCCACCCGGAACCAGTGAGAAGCAGCCCTCATCCACAAAAGATAAGTACTTGCGTACGGCTTACTGCGCAGATCAAAAACACATCCCTTAGGGAAAAAACTCTCTCCCGTTTACCTCCCCGCTCCCTGCTCTGCACTGCGTCCTGGACCGGCTTCAGCAATTGCCGAGTCCCCTGGGCTGGAAGTAGGATCCGTCAGATGCCCCGAGCCATTCTCCCTGCCTTACAGAGTGAACAAATTAACAAACAGGAAAAAAATAAACTGCTGGCTCCCCTAAGCCAAGAACCCAGGGTAGGCACAGTTCCTTTGCCTAGGCACAGGTATAAGGGATCCACGGACTTTGAGTGCCTTTTCCTCTTCATAGATTTGTGTGGGCCCATCTCAACAGCGTAGGCCCTCATTACCACAGTACAACAGTATATCTAGCAGAAGTCTAACTTCAACTGTTCGGCTGTGAAGTGGCAGGTTCTTGACATTTGACACTGTTCTGCCCATTATGCAGGATCTTCATCTACCCACATCAGGGGCCTGAGGACTGGTGGCCCCACCCACAGCACCTAGCCACCTGCTATAGGGGCCCATGAATAAGAGGTGCCCCCCAGTCCTTACAGCCAACAGCATTAGGTGCTTATTGTCCGGCTGCAAAACCCACCCACCCACGCGCTCTAGGGAACAGGGACATGCCTTCCTCCTGGACACTCGGGGGCAGCCGTCAGCCCCCTGCCTTGCTCAGAGTGTGTCCCCCCGCTGCAGCCAGATGCCTGTGCCTACACCAATCACCCATGCCTGTCTAGGACTGTGAGAGCCTACACCACACACTTGGTGGCTATCTACCTGAGCACCTGAGCTGAATCCATACAGAAGAAGTGGGTGGACTCCTGAGCTCACATACCTAGTAACAGATCTAACTACCTGGTGACAGGACATTAGAGCTTCAAAGGTACCAGTAATCAAACTAGCTCATACGAGCAGCCTATTTGAGCATAACAAAACAAAACAAGAAGCTAGGACACAGCAAACATAAAATAAATATAATAACTTATTGATGGCTCAGACACAACAGTCAATATCAAATCACATAAAAAGGCAATCCATGATGGCTTCAGCAAGCTCCCAAAATAAAGAATCTAGAACTTTTCCAGAGGAGGAAAATTTCTTGGAATTACCAGAGGCAGAATACAAAAGATTAATATACAGAACTCTTCAAGAAATTAGGAAGGAAATTAAGCAAAATGCAGAACACACAGTAGAAGAAATTAAAAAGATTAGAGAAGAGCATAATGACGAATTTAACAGGCTGCAAGAATCCACAGAGAGACAGCAATCAGAAATCCAGAAGATTAACAATGAAATTTTACAATTAGGCAACTCAGTAGAAAGTCATAGGAGCATCATTGAGGCAATGGAAGTCAGAATTAGTAAGATTGAAAATAAAGCACTTGACACCAATTTATTTGAGGAAAAATCAGATAAAAGGATTAAAAACAATGAAGAAACCTGAAGAATTATGTGGGACTCTGTCAAGAGAAATAACCTACGAATGATTGGAGTACCAGAACGGGGGGGATAACAGAAAACAGAGAGAGAATTGTTTTGAAGATTTGTTGGCAGAAAACTTCCCTGATATTCTGAAAGATGACAAGATTTTTATCCAAGATGCTCATCGAACCCCACATAAGGGCATTTCCAGATAAACAGAAGTTTAGGGAATTTGCAAAAACCAAACCAAAATTACAAGAAATACTAAAGGGAGTCCTCCGGTTAGAAAATCAGTAACATCAGATAACAACCTAAGACTAGAACACAGGAGAGAGCAACCAATATCAACCCAGATAGGGAAGTCACAAAAGGAAATCAAAGCTGAAACACTGAAAATAGGGAAACAGATGTCAATATGTAAAAGATGACCACATTAAAACAAAAAACAGAGACTTAAAAAATGTAGACAGATTTTTCATATGGAGAGGCGATACAAAGAAATAAAAGACTGGTATAAACTTAGAAAAATAGGGGTAAATATTAAGGTAACCACAAAGGAAACTAACAATCCTACAAGTCAAAATAACAAACTAGAAAAATATAAAGACTCAGCAAACACAAAATCAACAACAATGAAAAAGATGAAAAGAAAATACATAAAGAAAAACGATGCAGCACAGAAAATTAAGTGGAACAAAGAAACTGAACAACATGCAAAAAAAGACATCAAAATGACAGCACTAAACTCATGCCTATCAATAATTATGCTGAATATAAATGGACTAAATGCACCAATAAGAAGACAAAGAGTGGCAGATTGGATTAAAAAACACGATCTGTCTATACGCTGCCCACAGGAGACACACCTTAGACTTAAAGACACAAACAAACTAAAACTCAAAGGATCGAAAAAAATACATCAAGCAAACAATACTGAAAAAAGAACAGGAGTAGCAGTATTTATCTCTGACAAAATAAACTTTAAAATAAAATCCACCACAAAGGATAAGGAAGGACACTGTATAATGATTAAAGGGTCAGTACACCATGAGGACATAACTATAATAAATATTTACGCACCCAATGACAGGGCTCCAAAATACATAAAACAAACTCTAACCAGCACTGAAAAGAAAGACAGACAGCTCCACAATAGTAGTAGGTGACTTCAACACACCACTTTCGGTGAAGGACAGAACATCCAGAAAGAAGCTCAACAAAGACACAGAAGAGCTAAATGCTACAGTCAACCAACTTGATCTCATAGACATATGCCGAACACTCCACCCAACAGCAGCCAAGTACACTTTCT
>NW_004444090.1:1433042-1434191 GCF_000243295.1 Trichechus manatus latirostris
GAAATTAAAAGAATCAAAATACTATGAAAAATTGTACTCTAACAATTTGAAAACCTAGAGGAAATGGACGAATTTCTAGAAACTTACTACCTACCTAAACTAACACAAACAGAGGTAGAACAACTAAATAAACCCGTAACAAAAGAAGAGATTGAAAAGGTAATTTAAAAACTCCCAACAAATAAAAGCCCTGGCCCAGATGGCTTCACTGGAGAATTCTACCAAACTTTTAGAGAAGAGTTAACACCACTGCTACTGAAGGTATTTCAGAGCATAGAAAAGGATAAAATCCTCTCAAACACAATCTATGAAGCCAGCATAACCTGATACCAAAACCAGGTAAAGACACCACAAAAAAAGAAAATTACAGACCAATATCCTTTGTGAACATAGATGCAAAAATCCTCAACAAAATTCTAGCCATTAGAATTCAGCAACATATCAAAAAAATAATACACCATGATCAAGTGGGATATATACCAGGTATGCAGGGATGGTTCAACATTAGAAAAACAATCAAAGTAATCCATCACATTAGTAAAACAAAAGACAAGAACCACATGATCTTATCAATCGATGCAGAAGAGGCATTTGACAATGTCCAATACCCATTCATGATAAAAACTCTCAACAAAATAGGAGTAGGAGGGAAATTCCTCAATTAAGGGCATTTATACAAAGTCAACAGCCAACATCATCCTAAATGGAAAGACTTTGAAAGCATTCCCCTTGAGAACAGGAATGAAACAAGGATGCCCTTTATCACCACTCTCATTCAATACTGTGCTGGAGGTCCTAGCCAGAGCAATTAGGCTAGAAAAAGAAATAAAAGGCATCCAAATTGGTAGGGAAGAAGTCAAAGTATCTCTATTTGCAGATGATATGCTCTTATACACAGAAAACCCCAGAGAATCCACAAGAAAACTACTGGAACTAATAGAAGATTTCAGCAAAGTTTCAGGATACAAGGTAAGCATACAAAAATCAGTTGGATTCCTTTACACCAACAAAGAGAACCTCAAAGAGGAAATCACCAAATCAATACCATTTACAATAGCCCCCAAGAATGTAAAATACTTAGGAATAAATCTAACCAGAGATGTAAAAGACCTGTACAATGAAAACTGCAAGACTCTACTGCAAGAAACT
>NW_004444090.1:1436121-1487985 GCF_000243295.1 Trichechus manatus latirostris
TCAAATTCTAGTAAGAAGACCAGACTTAATGGTCTGACTGAGACTGGAGGAACCCGGAAAGCATGGCCCCTGGATTCTCTGTTAGCCCAGAGGTAAGAAAATTTCTGAGGCCAACTCTTCAGACTGGGATTGGACTGGACTGGACTGGGGGACATAAAGTGATACTCATGAGGAGTGTGCCTCTTAGCTCAAGTAGATACAAGAGACTAAACAGGCAGCTTCTGTCCAGAGGTGAGATGGGGAGGCAGAGAGGGTTAGGAGCTGGTTGAATGGAAATGGGGAATCAGGGGTGGAAAGGAGGAGTGTGTTGTCACAGTATGTGTAGAGCAATTAGAGTCACATAACAATGTATGTATAAATTTTTATATGAGAAAAAATTAAAAAAAAATCACACAACGCATTACATTGGGCAAATCTGCTGAGAAGAACCTTTTTAAAGTACTAAAAAGCAAAGATGTCACCTTGGGGACTAAGGTAACCTGACCCAAGCCATGGTGCTTTCAATCACCTCATATGACCTCGAAAGCTGGACAATGAATAAGGAAGACCCAAGAAGAATTGATGCACTTGAATTATGGTATTGGCAAAGAATATTGAAAATACGGTGAACTCCCAGAAGAATGAACAAATCTGTCTTGGAATAAGTACAGCCAGAATGCTCCTTAGAAACGAAGATGGCGAGACTTTGTCTCACGTACTTTGGACCTGTTATCAGAAGGGACCAGTCCCTGGAAAACATTGTGCTTAGAAGAGGGTCAGCGAAAAAGAGGAAGACTCTTAATCAGATAGATTGACACAGTGGCTGCCAACAGTGGGCTCAAACATAGCAATGCTTGTGAGGATGGTGCAGGACTAGGCAGTGTTTCATTCTGTTGTACATTGGGTCACTATGGGTCAGAACGGACTCAACAGCACCTAACAACAACAACAGTGAAACATTTGATATGTTCCAGGTATGGGTGAGTACTTTAGTGTATTAACACATTTAGTCTTTGTAATACTAAAAATTCTAGTCATGTTTCAGTGAACTGTATAGACTTCTTTGTTAATTTATTTGTAGTTGTATTTCCTCAGTTATGATGAAATGTTGTGTTGCTGTTATTTGCCATCAAATCGATTCAGGTTCAATATTTTCTAGCAATTTTTATAATGCAAAATAATCACTGGTTATATGCTACTTGTAAATGAATTGAACTCTGCTGCTGTAATTTTTTTCATGTAGTTTAATCCTGTTTTTAAAGTGGCAGTTTAGAGCATATTTAATAACTAATCCCCCCTCCTTTTTTTTTTTTTCACAGTAGGGAGTATTTTGATTAAAACAAGGAACAGGTGACATAAATTTTGTTTCATAGCGAACACTGAGATTTTGGAGACTAAAATCTTTAGTAGCCAGGAACGGAAAAAGATTTCCAACATCAGTGATCCACCAATAGGCTTAATCATTGTGCATTTTCCTAGACAACCCCATTTTCCATTATGTTGTTATAGGATGTCTCATCACTCTCCATCTGAACAAAATGTTAAGTCCAAAGCAAGGAGGTAATATTCTAATCATTTATACTTCTTTCTTTTTAAAATCTATTTATTTCTGTCTCTTTCCAGTGCACCTAAAGTCTTCTCCTTTCTCAGTTACCAAACTATGAAACAAATTCCCCATTCACTTTCATAAACAAGAACAGATCTAAAAACCAAAACCACACCTGTTGCTGTCGAATCGATTCTGACTCATAGCAACCCTATAGGACAGAGCAGAATTGCCCCCTAGAGTTTCCAAGGAGAGCCTGGTGGATTTGGGATTTGAACTGCCGACCTTTTGGTTAGCAGCTGTAACACTTAATACCACACCACCAGGGTTTCCAGAGCAGGTCTGGAAACTGTTAAATCATACAACTCTTAATTCTTCTGCTAAGTCCTGTTGCAGCTTGAACTAGCCACTGATGAGAGCAGGGCTAGTGAGAATTCCACCATTACAGATGCCAGGAGAAGAGATAAACCAAGTCCATCTGGCTTCTGACGACCAACTTGGTTTCTAATTAATATGTAGTATTCATGGCTGTGGAGTAACAATGGTATTGGGCCAGATGCTGTTGGTTTGAGGAATTACTTGAAGTGCCTTCTATTTCGCCTCAGGAGTTTGGAACTAAGCACCTAAAACAGAAAATACTGTGCTCCTAAGTCAACACAGGCGGTTGTTTTTTACTTTCTTACCTGCTGGTCATTAGGCATACATTCTAAAATCTAGAAAATGTTTCTAATGTCAAGTACTCTGTATGCTATAATTTTCTACTGTTGTTAAGAAACATGCAAGATTTGGTTAGGAAGAAACTTGATTATTTTTAGAGTATCTATAGAGTGCCTTATATAACATATATTGGGTTTGAAAATTATATGGTTAAATGATTATGATTATTTTCATTGTCAAACTTTAATGTTCCTCAGTTTTTAAATGTTTTCTAGAATGTTTGGTTTTACTGTTCTTATATTGTTTTAAAGGCCCTGAAAAAATAGCTCCCTAATTAATTCCAATAATAATTTATAAGTTATAATAATAATTTAATAATCTCCATTATTAAAATAAATTTCCAATAACATTCTTGAATTTAAATATGAATCCAGAGTTATATCACAGGACTGAGGGTAGAAGAATGCTGTTGGACACTGAATGTTTTACCTAAAGAAATTGTATTGCTAAGAATAACCCTGTAAGCTTTTTAGTTAGAGTGCCACCTGTCACTCCACTGATGTACACTAAGAAAGTATGAACCTCCCAATGGTGTGCTGAACTCAGAAGGGCTGAAAAGTTTTGACGCTGCATAATCTCTCACATTCATCTTAAAAATACCCCTCTCCTGTGTTGTAACGATGTTTATACATGTAAAGGTTATATGTTGTATTGGAAAACTCTGTTAATGTGAAACTTATACAGAAAAAAATCATTTAGGTTAGATTGTTCTCTTTCTAACTCCCAAACTTACATTTAATTCTTTGACTATATTTGGTATGTTTTATAATATAAACTACGATTATTATAAAGCCTCCTTTTATTCTCTGGTATTCTGGACTTGGAGCCCTGGTGGCACAGTAGTTAAGAGCTCAGCTGCTAACCAAAAGGTCACCAGTTCAAATCCACCAACTGCTCCTTGGAAACCCTGTGGGGCAGTTCTACTCTGTCCTGTAGGGTCACTATGAGTCAGAACCAACCCAATGGTTTTTTTTGTTTTGTTTTGTTTTTTATTCTGGACTTAAGTGACACATCAGATAAAGAGGATCAATAAAGTTCAGTTAGACAGTTTCTTCAGAATTGGCATTTATAGTGAAATCAATCAAAGCAGATGAAATGTTTGGCAAGAAGTTAACTGCTTGTCAAAGGTGTTTAGGCACGACCTAAGGTAAGTCTCTGTACCTACCTTGCCCTCAGTTTTCCTGTCTATAAATTAGAAGCTTGGTCTAGAGGATCCCTAAGATCCCTTTCAGCTCGAAAGTTCCATGATAATAATAAATAATACATGTATTTTTTAAATTACAAATGATCTGGAAATGTACATAAAAATTAAAATTTCTTCAGTTAGTCCTTCACCCTGCTTGGACATTGGTATGGTTAAATGTTTCAGCTTTAGCTCTTATTTCTTCATATGCTGCCACATAATGGATATCGATAGACCTTTTGGGAGAGGGTGAGTAAAGCTTTATTTTTAAACTTCTGTTTTGAGAGATTTCCATATCTTAATAACTGCCCTTATGTTGATCATTTGGAGTCCGGTGTATCTCTTGTTCTTTGCTTTTCTTCTCTTCCATTTGCTCTCCATCTCTGATGAAATACAGATTCTTTGGCTGCACTTTCCTCTGTTCCCTCTGAAGCACAGATTTCAGATCCATTTGCACCAGAACCTACCCCTCCTACTACAACTGCTGAAATTGCAACTGCTTCAGCTTCTGCCTCAACTACTACAACTATTACTGCTGTCACTGCTGAGGTGGATCTCTTTGGAGGTTAGTTAGTCCCATCGCCAGGCTTTAATTTCCCTTTCAGGATTGCTGAAAAGACCTGCGAGTGAAGGTCTTTAAAATATTCATATTATGTAAGAGCATGTCAGAGTGTTTAAGCACTTTTAAAAATGTATATCCATATATATTTATCTTCACTAAACATCACTTTATCTTAATTTTAGCATTTTTAGTACAGACATTGCAATGTGTTAAGCCCGTTTGATTTTCTTTCTTTCTTTCTTTTTTGTTAGGATTTAAATTGCTACTGGAACTCCTGTTTCAGGGATGCTCCTGCCCTTTAGTACCTACATAAAAGTGGTATCAGACTTGTGTATCATATTTAGGTTTGGTTTTTGGCCAGATTAGAACTAGCCCAGATAATACTATTTGGGGAATAGGAAAGGGGCAATCCTAGCCTAAATTACTTCTTAAGATTTAGGACTAAAACTCATCTAAGAGTAGTTCAGATTTGGAGGTCTCTGAAGAGAGTTTAAGGTTCTGCCCTGTTTTCAACTTTAAGCTTATTCTGTTCTTTTACTTGACCCATCTTTGACTTTGGAACTTTAAGAGAACATTTGAATAAGCACTTCAAATTCTGACTGGAAGCAGGTTTAGGTTAGTCTTTTGACTTGATTGTCTAAAAATATGCTTTCTGTGCATATATGTAAATTCTGGGACAGCCACTGATTTACAGCTGTGGACTTGAATAAAATATCCTAGACTCTGCCAGTACAGTATGCCTGAACAAGATGAGCTATCTGAAGCCGTTTTGCTTACATTTTCCCATTGGAATGGCTGCTAATGTTCAAACCTAGAGATGTGGTAATATCAAATACATAATTAGAACAGTGTTACAGTCATCATAGTTTTACATTTCCTCATTATAATATAACATCTTTTCAAGGGCATTTTATGAATATAGTGAAGAAATTGGAGAAAGCAAACAATGGGGAGGGAAGGGGAGACTTGACAGGTGCTGGTGGAGTTAATACATTCCCTTAGGAATATACGCTTACTTCCTGTCACATACCACCATGCTATGTGCCATACCCATCTCAAGTTTGCCAACATTAAAGATGAGCATGCAGCTAGACAGCACCACTGCCACTGTTTCACTCATGAAATTTGCTGCTGCTGTGCTGCCCGGCCATTCGTGTTACAGAAGAGACCTGTAAAACAGTGGGGAGGTGGTGTGGTTTGCAGACCCTGAAATACTTTATTATAAAGAGTCACCCATTATAGGAAGTTAGTTTTTCACTTATACCTCTATAGCTTTTGAAGCCAAAAATTAAAGTTTTAGGTTTAGCTTAAATTTATGAAATCAGTTTCTTCCTCAACCCTTCCTTTTGTTGTTGTTGTTTTGTTTGTTTTTGGAGTTGGATGTGTGCAGCTTCTTAAAGGCTGCAATTAACAGAATTGCAAGGAAAATGGAAAACTGGGATAACAACAATTGTGTGCTGAAATATTTTTATATCTGTAGCTGTTTAGGTTTTTGTTTTTCAGTCCATTTGTAAGCAGATTAATTAGAAATTAATCAACTCCTTCTTGCTTCCCTCATAGCCTAAGATTTTCTTCCTTGAAATATTCTTTGTGCCATTGTACCTTTCATGCTTATCATTTATTACTACTTTGACTAACTACGTTCGTCAAGCAGAAAAATCTGCATGTTTGGAAATATTTTCATGATGGCATTCTTTTTACCTTTAAACACAAGTTTAAAGGACTAGTATTGCAGATAATCAGTATAACTTAATGCCAAAGAATGGGGCTGTCCTTGTGATTTCACCAGTACCCTCTCTAGTCATCTAGCTGGGAGATGAGTAAGGATGAGCCCATCTGTGAATCTGAGGACACTTGTTTTTATTGGTCTGTATAGTTCTGCAAAATATCTCCTGGCCTCTGACAGCTATAAAATCTACGTCTTCTATGCTCTGTAGTCTACATGTGTCATTATCTGTTTTATGGCTTTCAGTGATTTTCCCTAATTCCTTTCATGTCCTTTATGGGTTTATGAGAAATAATTTAGAAATGTGATTTTAAATAAAAACCTTACGGAACTAATAGAAGAGTTCAGCAAAGTGGCAGGGTTCAAGATCAACATACAAAAATCAGTTGGATTCCTCTGTTCTAACAAGGAGAATTCCAAAAAGGATATCAAGAAAACAATACCATTTATGATAGCCCCCAAAAGGGTGAAATACCTAGGAATAAATCTAACCGGAACATAAAAGACTTATACCAACGAAAACTACAAAACACTGCTGGTGCAAGTAACCAAAAGAGACCTACGTAAATGGAAAAACTTACCATGCTCAAGGATTGGAAGACTTAACATCGTGAAAATGTCAATACTAGCCAAAGCGACCTATAGATATAATGTAATCCTGATCCAAATCTCAACAACATTCTTTTATGAAATGGAAAAACTAATCTCCAGCTTTATATGGAAAGGAAAGAGGCCCTGAATTGCTAACGCATTATTGAACAAGAAGACAAAGTAGGAGGCCTCACACTTCCTGATCTCAGAACTTACTGTATAGCCATGGTAGTGAAAACAGCCTAATACTGGTACAACAACAGACACATAGACCAATGGAACAGAATTGAGAACCCAGAAGTAAATCCATCCAGCTACGGACAGCTGATCTTGGACAAAGGGTCGAAGTCCATTCAGTGAGGAAGAGATAGTCTCTTTAACAAATGGTGTTGGCAAAACTGCATATCCGTTTTGCAGAAAAATGAAACAGGATCCATAACTCACACCGTACACAAAAACTAACTCAAAATGGATTAAAGACCTAAACGTTAAGCCTAAAACTGTAAAGTTCCTGGAAGATAACATGGAGACAAAGCTAGGAGTCCTAATCTATGGCATAAATACACTGTCAATCATAACGAAAAATGCACAAACAGAAGACAGACTAGATAACTGGGACCTCCTAAAAATTAAACACTTATGCTGAAAAGAGTAAAAGGAGAACCTACAGACTGGGAAAAAAAATTTTGGCAACAACAAATCTGACAAGGGTCTAATCTCTAAAATATATAGAAAACTTTAACACCTCAACAACAGAAAGACAAACAATCCAATCAAAAAACGGGCAAAGGACATGAACAGACACTTCATCAAAGAAGACATTCTGATGGCTAGCAAACACATGAAGAGATGCTCATGATCGATCATTAGCCATTAGAGAGATGCAAATTAAAACTACAGTGAGATACCATCTCGCCCCTGCAAAAATGGCACTGATCAAAAAAAACAAAACAAAACAAAAGAACAAATGCTGGCGAGGGTGTGGGGAGATTGGAACTCTTATACACTGCTGGTGGGATTGTTAAATGATACAACCACTATGGAAAATGGTATGGTACTTCTTCAAAAAGCTAGAAATAGAAATACATATGATCCAACAATCCCACTCCTAGGTATATATCCTAGAGAAATAGAGCAGTGACATGAATAGACATATGCACACCCATGTTCATTTCAGCATTATTCACAATAGCAAATAGATAGAAACAACCTAAGTGTCTGTCAACAGATGAATGGATAAACAAGATGTGGTACATACATACAATGGAATACTACACAACAAAGAATAATGAGTCCATTAAACATCTTATAATATGGATGAATCTGGAGGCCACTATGCTGAGTGAAATAAAGGACAAATATTGTATGATACCACTTTTATAAAAAGTCAAGAACAGATTTACACACAGAAATCAACATTCTTTGATGGTTACCAGAAGTAGGAGGGGGAGGAAGGGAGAATCACTTACCAGATAGTAGACACGTGTTAATTCTGGTTGATGGAAAAGATAATACACAATATGGGGCAAGTTGACACAATGTGACCAAGGTAAATGAAGACAGTGATGGGTATGCAAGAATAAAGAACAACTAGAGTAAATGCTATAATGTATACAATTCTGCAACAACAATAATAGCAACCAAAAATTTGTAAGTGGTTACATAGGTAGACATGTATGCTATATAGGTGTCGGGGGGCATATAGGAGTACGCGCACATGATGTAAAGGTACAGTTGTGGGCATTTGTGTATACATATTTGTATGTGCTAAATATATATTCATATATATCATGGAGCACATGGGCATAGCATAGTTTATAAAGATAATGTTCTGCATCTTAGTTTGGTGAGTAGCACCTGGGATCTTCAAACCTTACGAGCAACCATCTTAGTTACCAACTATTGGTCTCTTCCTGTCTGGAGCAAAGGAGAGTGAAGGAAACCAAAGACTCAAGAAAGCAATTGGTCTGCAGGACAAATGGCCTACACAAACCACAGCCTTCTCTAGCCTGAGACCAGAAGAACAAGATGATGCACAGCTACCACTAACAACCACTCTGACAAAGGACACTGTAGAAGATCCCAGTTAGAATGGGAGAAAAATGTAGAACAAAACTCAGATTCATAACACCAGACTTACTGGACTGGTAGAGACTGGAGGAACACCCAAGACTATCACCATAAAACACCCTTTTAGTCTGGAACTGAAGCCACTCCTGGAGGCCACCTTTCAGCCAAATAATAGATTGGCCTATAAAATAACCAGTAACACCCATGACAGATGTGCTTCTTAGAACAATCAACTATACAAGACCAAACAAGCAACATTTGCCAAAAAGCAAAGATGAGAAGGCAGGGAGGGGCAGGGAAACTGGAGAGATGGAAACGGGGAAGGCAGGGTGGAAATGGGGAGAGTGCTGACACATTGTGGCGATAGAAACCAATGTCACAGGAACAAACTGTATAAATTGTTGAATGGGAAACTAATGTGCTGTGTGAACTTTCACCTAAAACACAATAAAATGTTAAAAAAAAAAAAAAAACCTAAACTTACATCTCTTTGGCTATTTTATGTGGCCATTTTTTATATTTTTTCTCTCTAAAGTGAGACAAATGGTAGAATTCTAGAATGACTTCAGTTATATTTTGTTTATACTGCTTTAAGAATACGTTCTTTTGAAGTTCTGTGTAGCATTTTTGGAAACTTGGTGGCATAGTAGTTAAGAGTTCAGCTGCTAACCAAAAGGTCAGTGCTCCTTGGAAACCCTAGGAGGCAGTTCTCTGTCCTATAGGGTCACTGTGAGTCGGAATCGACTCGACGGCAACGGGTTTTTTGTTTCAGGTAGCATGTTCAGCAGTAGTAAGTACATTTCTTGAGAAACGAGCTTAATGAATTTCAATTTCAGAAAAAGGGTTAATTATTTTATTTTATGAATGTCAATTCATGAATATGAAATATTAAATTTTTCTTGCTATTTTAGTCCTATATTTGCATTACAGATCTGGAGAATTGGAAATTTCTTTTGTTTCTAAATATTCAGATTGATATGCACATAATGTTTTAGTCATTTTGAGGTAAGTCATAAAAATTCATTTCAGATATTTTGCATTTACTAAATTTAAGAAATAAAAACTGCTTTCTATGTTCATGCAGAACAGGACTGGGAGACAGTGTTGTGCTTTAAAAAAAAAAAAAAAGTAAAATTTAAAACTACTGATAAAAATAAAAGACCCAAACCCACTGCCTTCAAGCCAATTCCAACTCATAGCAACCCTGTAGGACAGAGTAAAACTGCCCCATGGGGTTTTTTTATGCTGTAAATCTTTATGGAAGCAGACTGCCGCATCTTTCTCCCACAGAGTAGCTGGTGGGTTCAAACCAAGGACCTTTTCGTTAGCAGACCAGCACTTTAACCACTGTACAACCAAGGCTCCTAAAATAAAAGACAAAATCCTTAAGAGATCTTATTTTTCACTTAAGAAAACTTTACTAACAATAGCACACTGGCTCGTGACAACACAGGGTTTTTCTACACTAGAATGGTAAATTGATGCTGATTCCTCTACAAGCTTACCAGGGTACCCTTTTGATCAGCTGTGTCAATTTGTGAACAAGCCCTCAAGAGGATAATAATCTATGAGTACGAAGCTAAGTGTCTGGAGAACTAAGAACTTAACTCACAAGCTTCATTTTGTATTATATTATCAAGCCAAGTTAATCATCGTTCCTTAAAACAAATCCTTAAATATAAGTACTTACAACTAGATTTCACATAAGAACCTTATAATCAGGGACCTCTGGGGAAGAAAAGGAATTTGATAGGTGACTCTTGGGCTATTGAGAATGATTGAAACTTCTGTGCAGAGCATGTAATTTAAAATGGCTTTTGTGACTGGAGAAGACTGAAAAAAAGTGTCACTTCTTAAGAGTTGTAAAAAGACAGTCACGTGATAAAAAGTTTGAGAGTAAAATCCTCCCTTGAGTGCTAGGGGGAACAAAAGTCTGGTCTGTGGCAAAGTCAGAGAACAGTTTGCTGACCTTAGTTAAGGCCTGGACTAAGTCCATAATTGTAGAACAGTAGGAACATGCATTTCCAGGCCAAAAAAGGGGCAAGATGTAGAAATGAACTACAAATAGGTGACAAAGGAAAGAGAACTGGATCAGAAACAGCTTCGGTTTTTAATACTGGGTGGATAGTACTGCCATTGATAATGAAAGAAAACTAGGTATTTAGCGACATTTTGAAGGGAGTAGACAGCTAAATTGATAATGTTTAATTTTAAGTTACAGGAGAAGCATTAAAAAATGTCTTACAGAAAAAGAAAAAAAAACCTCTCCTGAGGGTAAAATTATAAATACAAGCTTTACCTACTTGTTGTTGTTAGGTACTGAGTTAATTCTGACTCGTAGTGATCCTACAGGACAGAGTAGAACTGCCCCATAGGGTTTCCAAGGCTGAGCTGTAATCTTTACAGGAGCAGATCTCCAGGTCTTTTCTGTTGTGGAGGGGCTGGTGGGTTCCAACCGCCAACCTTTTGGTTAGCAGCAGAGCGCTTAACCATTGTGCCACCAGGGCTCCTTCACCTACTTACACGTAAGTGATAATTACCCAACCTCCTCTTATACTTTTTCTTTGTTCTTCTGCCCCAGCTCCTAGGGTTTTCATATTCTAAGTCCTGCATTGTGGTATCCTTAATGTGGCGTCTGGGGAAGTAGGACTATCCTATCCCTAATATATTTTTCATACTCTGGCATTATTTCTTTGGCCTCTCTCCTGACCTCTACTTGGAACATATACTCCCTCAGTGTAGCTGAGGGAAGCAATGAGATCAAATTAATCTGTGAGATGAATAACTGATTGTCCCCGTATTCCTTCTAGGTATACTTCTGTCCTTGTAAATGACTTTTGAACCCAAATGAGTCTCTGATTTGATGTTTGTTATTCCATGTAACACTGCCCCTCAGGCTGTTACTAAATTGTGTTGCATATCCAGATCAGTTCGGGACATGATGGGTTAAACTAACAAACAAGAGTCTTGAATGTAGGACTTCCTAGAGGGTAAACCTCCAGGTAGGGGGATATACTGTGTAGCATTTCCTAAGCATATGTGATGAATTCTCATTAATGGCTGGAGGAACAGTGTTCTAGGAACCCAGTAGATACTGTGGAAGACAGTATTTTGGGTGAGGCCTATCAGGTAAGTGTTAGGTTCTGGGTGGAGGTTGATCCCTAGTCTCCAGGAGTTTCTTCTACCAAACCGGTCATGCTTATGATGGCTTTGTTCCTTTTCTAGTTTTGAAACCATGGAGTTGCTATGCAAGTTCCAGGATTTTTTTTTTTTTTTTTTTTTTTTAACCATAATTAACATGGTTTCTTGGTAGAAACACATTGTGAACCATTTGTACACATCAGCTGTTTATAAGTTGGGTTCGTTTATAAACTGGGGATGCCTGTATATTAATGGATGTTATAATATTTTATATAGCATTATAAATAGTAATGCACTTATAATCTTAAAACATGAAACTGTATTATAATCAATTGAAAACAGATTATTTTTCAAATAATTAGAATAATACAATAATATTTGAAAACAATCAATTTAAGTAGATATAAAGGCATATTGTCATTCTTTAATTTCATTATCTATTTAAAACAAGTTGATTGTATCTGCAAATACTTTTCAAGGATAGTGAAGGCTTAACTCTTATCAATAAACAATAAACCTTTATGTTAATAATGTTATTTTACCTATACTAGACTGTAAAAAAATTTGAACTAGAATTGTTTGTTTACATTACTACCACATATTTAATTTTATTGGCATTAAAGAAGACTTTCACGTTTCCTAGAAGCCACTAGTCAGAGAGGCCATAACAACACAGTGAATAAGTATTACCTGGACATCAAATTTACTGTCTTAAAGTACATAATAAAGTTATTTTTGTGTTTTAATCTTCACATCCATTAATTTCTAATGATCCATAAAACATGCTTCTCAGAGCCCTTATACAATGAGAATCTTGTTACTTGGATCCTCAGAGGCCTCAGCAGTATCAACACCGTACTACTTGCATGTAATTAACATGAAGGGGCGCAAAGAATAATTGTTTTATGACCACAAACAGTGCATGGGCCATAAAAATGCCTTTTGAAAAATTCATGTTGTATAAGGGAGCCTTCTTCGCAGTTTAACTTGGTTCTTTTACTATATTTTCTTCTCTTTTTATTCTTTTAATTTCTGTTATTTTAAAAACTGCACCCAAGATGCCTTTGCAGCTTCTCCTGGGGAGGCCCCTGCAGCATCCGAAGGGGCCACCGCACCAGCTCCCCCAACCCCTGTAGCAGCAGCACTTGATGCATGTTCAGGAAATGGTGGGTGTAAAGTCATGAGCCAGTCTGTTATGTTTCTGTCCTAACGTGAAACCCCTGTAGTTAGATGTGACCATGTGTTTTTCTAATTTTAGTTTCTTCTAAGTATAAATTGTCATTCATCATAACTGAACAAATAATCCCAGCACTGAAAACATTAAGACAACAATGTGCATACTTATCAAAATTGACAATTTCTCAAGATTGACAATTTTTGTCAGTACAAGTATGCTCTCTTAATGTTTTTTTTTTTTTCTTTCTCTAATGCTATATTACACTCTAACACTGAGTTCAAATATATCGGCATGTTGTAATGAATTTTCAAAGCTACCAAACTGACCATATTAAGTAAGGATTTGAAGAATAAGGATCTCTGATCCTAGACTTTAGGCTAATCTTACCATACTTTTGAAGTCTTTCAGTTTCGTAGCTTGTGGTGCCTACTCAGTTTACTTTTTCTTTAGAAAAACGTTCCAATCACTGACCCCAGCTAGTAGGATAGTGGTTAAATCTAGCAGTCTAATGCCTAACTAGTTTGTCACTGTATGTGTAAGGTGTCTCTTACCTGTAGTTATAGCAACTCTCTTGTCTCTTTCCTTACTGATGCTGTATGTGTCTCCACTTTCCTTTCCAAAAGACCCCTTTGCCCCATCTGAAGGTAGTGCAGAGGCTGCACCTGAGCTGGACCTCTTTGCAATGAAGCCTCCCGAGACCAGTGTTCCTGTAGTTACCCCTACAGCTAGCACAGCCCCTCCGGTTCCAGCAACTGCTCCTTCTCCTGCTCCCGCCGTTGCAGCTGCCTCTGCTGCCACTACCGCTGCCACCGCCGCCACCACCACTGCCACCACCTCCGCCACCACAACCACCACTGCTCCTCCTGCTCTAGATATCTTTGGTGGTAATTTTTTGTTGTTGTTTTACTCTTTTTCCTCTGGTGGATTGAATTCTGGTACTGCAGGTACACAGCATACACATCTATTACTGCATGAACACTGTAATTAAATGGTTCTCTAGAAACCATTTGCTGCTTAATTCAGAGTTCTCCAAAGTACCAGTTCAAAGTGCTAAGAGCAATGCTGTTTCAGGCTTGTTTGTCAAGTTGAGTGAAGGCATGTGTGTTCTTGGTCTTAGATTTATTTGAGTCTGCTCCTGAAGTCACTGCAGCGCCTAAGCCAGATGCTGCCGCTCCTAGCATAGACCTGTTCGGTACAGGTAAAACCAAAGCAACCCTTTCTTTCAGTCTACTTTCCTGAGATGTTTTCATGTTTAAGCTCTTTCTACTCACCTGTGATAATACATTTGTTAGATTTTTGACTTTGATTTCAGCTTTCTACTTACTTCTGCTTGGTTTTGGTTTGTTTCACTTTTGGAAGATGCTTTCTCCTCTCCACCACACGGGATCTCTCCTGTGCCTGAGAGTTCTCTCACTGCTGACCTCTTATCCGGTGAGTGCTTTTGCTGCGGGTGAGCCTTTGGAGACGTCTTGGGGGGGTTACGCATGGAGAGGCAGAGACGAAAATATGCATTTTTGTCTCGAGTTCTTTGAAACTCAACATTTATTTTCAAAATCTCATTCTTTGGCCCATCACCAACTGATGAGGATTAATATTTCCACTCTAAGGCTGATGAAACTTCTGTTTCATACTAAAACCTCTGACCTCAAGAAGTCAAGTTTTATTTTCTTCTGGAAAGTATGTATTTTAAAATGCATTTGCCTTTTCTTAACTGTTAAGATTGTCTGCAGTCTGACTATGAGGAACATGAAATCTAAAGATGCCATTTGTCAGGGCTCATGGTTTCCTTTTGTTTGGGATGACATGCCATTTTTCCTGTTCTGTGCTTCACTGCAGTGGATGCATTTGCAGCACCATCTCCTGCAACCACTGCCTCTCCAGCAAAAGTGGACTCTTCAGGTGTGATAGACCTTTTTGGGGGTGCGTATCTCTCCTCCTTTACCACTAAAGGCATCTTTTTTTTTTCCTTCCGAACAGTTTTTAGACCTTCTATTTCATTATACTTCTTCATTTTCTCTTTTGACTATATGAAGTTATTTTCATCTCTTAAACATAAACTTAAGTTTGACGATCTTTTCCATTTCTTTGCCATCACAATCTTCATCTTCATCAGCTCATCATAGTTTTCAGTGCATGGCCTAACTAAACCAGATCATTTTTCATTTGAAATCTTTGTGTTTTCAATGTTTTGTTCATCCTAATGTGGAAGACACTGATTGGGATTTCTGCTGTTATTCTTGGTGATCCTGGCCTGCTGGCTAAATCCATGTTTCTGAATTCTTCAGAGCAATATAAACATCAACTATAATTCAGAACTGAAAAGAAATAAGCCAATCAAAACTAAAAGTGTAAGCTATAGATGTCATACATTATTCTGTAAGGTTTAATTATGTATGTTGAGTTTAATGTTTTAAAATCCTTCCAGAAAAAATGGAAGATGTTTCACTGATTTAAATGTATTCTTTTCTTCCTTTATGTGTTATCCAAAGGCAGAGAGATTTACTGAATTAACCCTTGGAACTACTCATTTGAATGATACATCTGAAATCTTCCATTAGCAGTAAATTTACAGGAAAAAGTATAGGTCAGAAGTGATTTCTTCATGAATATCTATAATGTCTGTGGCTTTTGGGTAAAAATATTGTTCTTAGCAAGTTAAACTTACATTGAATATCTACTGTATATTGAAGTATTATGGTATACACCATGAGGGGCTACAAAGATGTCATGATCTGTAATGCTAGGATGTTTAAAACTTGTGGCAAATAAGCAATAAACTTGGCATATAGGTACAGGGAGGGCTGCTGCTGCTACTTGAATTAAGTTCATTGTTTTTTTTAAAGTTTAATGGAGTTCTAATGGTAAAATTCTATTTTATTGTATTTTGACAAAAATTTAAAAACCTTGATTCCATTTTGATAGATGGCAGGATTTAGTACAGAAGTTTGATTCTTAAAAGAAGAAGAATTCTCTTAATCTTACAAAGAAGCATTCTTAAATATTTTAGAACTTTTTTTTGTTGAGAGAATAAACTGATGAGAGTATAATTTAATTCATTCAGTCATTTCACATGTTCGCAGGAGACAAGTTCACCATGCAAAGTGTCATTTGTCTGTATAACACTTAAGTTACTTCCTGTATTTACTGTTTACACCCTCTCTTTTTGCTGCATAACGGACAATGGATAGATGCATTTGGAAGTAGTGCTTCTGAACCCCAACCTGCACCTCAGGCTGCTTCTAGCTCCTCAGCATCGGCAGACCTACTAGCTGGTAATTAATTAAATTAAAATAAAATGGCATTTTGTGGAAGTTTGGATCTCTTTTTATAATAACAGATATTACATAAATTGCAGGATACATGTTTTCTTTCCCTTTCAAGACAGAAAATTGAAAAATAAGACATTGTGTAATAGGAGGTTGATTATGTTACCCCTGTGGCTCCTTGGATGTTCCTAATCTCCCTCCCTTTGAGTTAGCAAGTTTCTTATTGTTTGTTTACTAAAAAGGTAATAGCCTTATGTAGTAATTTGTAACTTGTATTGCCTGTGCCTATCTTTTTTTTTTTTTTTTTTTAAGGAAAGTATGGGGAAATATACCATGATGTTTGACAATTGGTTCTGTAATATATGAATTACTGTAGGAGAAACTGCTAAAAATTTCTACCATTGACTTGAAGCTGCTGCTACATATGCCTCTTCTTTAACAAGCTGATCATTTTTCTACCTGAAAATTCAAAGGGTTTTCAGTTTAACAGGACCATAATGTGGAATAGATTGGCACAAGATGCCTAGGATCATTCCTTATTGCCAGGAGAGTATAGATAGAATAAAAGGAAACATTTCAAGGAATCAGTATAGTAAAAGCCAAATATTGGTCTTCCTTTGGGACAAGACAAAGTGTGCTTAGTAATAGCCAGACCTAGAAATTACCATTTTTCCAAGGAATGCATCTTCCAGTGGCAAGACCATAGTAGTGAGTTTCAGGTTTAGGTTGTCAATCAAATTTACAATACCCTGTTGGCTTACCCAGCTCTGAGTTAGAAGGGTGCATATTAGGGAGCACAGCAGTAGTTTCACAGAGGCCTCAGACACTTGGATAAAGCTTCCATTGTGCCCAGTCACTTCAAGGGATGCATTTTTGTCAGGAGGTTAACAAGGGCCTGGTGAGAGTGCAGGTCACATCAGGTCGGGGAAGCTACCATGTCTAGGATCTCTCAGCTTAAATACCCTGCTAGGCATGTAGCCACTGTTAGGAAAAATGACTAGTGTCCATTTTTTAATGTAGCTGTAGTTCATAAATTACAAGTTGTACAATAAACAATCCTGATATCAGGTATAGCAGACCCTGAAGGATCCTTGTCAACCTTCAGAATTGTAGGAAGTTCGTCTTGAGGTCAGATCTTTCCTCAAGAAACTAGAGAAGCAGGCACCGCCCAGCTGTTACCCTTTCCTTCCACCAGTAATTCAAACTGGTTATCTTTCCCAGAAGCCCTGGGTGGCACAGACACTTTGCACTCATCTGCTAACCTCAAGGTTGGCAGTTTGAACCTACCCAGCAGCACCACAGAAGAAAACTTTGCTTATCTGCTTCCATTAAAGATGACAGCCGAGGAAACCCTATGGAACAGTTCTACTCTGTAATGCATGGGGCCGCATTGAGTCGGAATTAACTTGATGGCAGTAGAGTTTTTCTTTTTTTTCTTTCCCAGTGGCAATTGCGGTTCTTTTGTGTCTTTCCTATCATCTCCAGACTACTTTGCTCTAACATGACTGTCTTGTTTGCTGAATCCACTTCATACCAGTGACTACCAGGTAATATTTTCCTGCCTGATGAGGGACCAGGGCCCCACAGTGATGTTGTTGTGGATTTCTGAAATTGCAAATATGATCAGACAACACAAACCATAGTTAATCACTTGGGGACAGACTGCCAACTTGCCTAGCTGTTCCTCTGGCCCCAATACTCTTCATAGCAGTTGCAAGTTGGCCACAGAAACATTCAAGCTCTTACTAAACTAATGAAAAGCTTAATTCAGATTTTCAAGGTTCCACAATAAGATTTTAACAGGCCACCGAAATAGCATACTTTTAAATGGTGATTTGGGGGAAATAATCTTTTTAATTTTTAAATAAGATTACTAATTAGGACGCTTTTACTTTATAGTTGTAATTCAGGTTGAAATGGCATATTAAATCAAATATTCTGACTTTTTACAGAATTCTAACAAGTCTATCTTTCTTTTCTGGGTGCCCCTCCCTTGCCCAGGATCTCAAAGTGGGGTTTGAAGCTTACCAGCTAGGAGCCTGGCCGAGGGTCAGCCACTGCTGGCCTCTTCCAGTGCTGCAAAGCCACATTGTCTTTCCCAGCACCCTCAGTCCTCTGTGCTCCAGGGCTGGAACCTGAATAGAGAATTAGCTTTCTATAAGAGCCCAGCACTCTCAGAACTGGAGCAGGCAGCCCAGTCAGAGCCAGTGAGAAGAGGGAAAGTTTCCATCCACTTCCAAGTCAGAGGGCAGTTGCAGAGTCAAGAAACAGAATGCAAAACATGTCTGGAATAAGCAGAAGGGTTTCCTCACTTACTGCTAAATACAAGAGTGGGTACCTGAGCCTGAACTTCACAGCTTGGTGTACAGACAGGTCTCTCTGGCTTAAAAGAAGGAAATACACAAAGAGCTACAAGTTAGATCATTTCACTGAAAACCAAAAACCAAACCACATTCATTGCCATCGAGTTAATTCCAACTCATAATGATGCTATAGGACAGAGTAGAACTGCTGCGTAGGGTTTCCAAGGCTGTAATCTTTATGAAAGCAGACTACAGCATCTTTGTCTCACAGAATGGCTGGTGAGTTTGAAATTCCAACCTTTCAGTTAGCAGCCAAGCACTTTAACCAGTGAGCCACCAGGGCTCCTTATTTCACTGAAAGGAAGCTTAAATTATTCAATTGTGTTGTCTGTTCTGAAATCTTAGTAAAATTGAGTTGGAAAGATGAAAAAGAAGTGATGAAAGTGACAATATCATTTACATAGGTTTTATTTACTCTGCATTTCTCCTTTTACTGCATCTTGTGTGACTTTTAGTAAATATACTTTCTTTCCTTGTTTTTTCTATTTTAATGTCATACTTGTTCAGGTAATACAGCACCCAGAAGCCATGTTCTCTCTGAAGAACATCATGTAATAATGATATAATTCTATCCTGTGAACTAGGACCAAAGTTTCTAGCAAAATACCTTGCTCATTTTACATATGAGTATGTGTAATCTATCTGATTAACTAAATACAGTTGACTGTTTCTGAGTTTTTACATACATTTTTTTTTATGAATATCAGTGGTAGAACAAATATTTGGGGCACTGTGTTGTTTTGGAGCCTGTGGCACAGTGGTTAAGAGTTCGGCTGCTAACCAAAAGGTTGGCAGTTCAAATCCACCAGCCGCTCCTTGGAAACACTATGGGCAGCTCTACTCTGTCCTGTAGGGTCACTATGAGTCAGAATTCACTCAATGGCAACGGGTTTGGTTTTTGGTTTTTGTGTTGTTTTAATATGCAGTGAACCAAACACTTATGTGTTTGTGTGTGTGTGTCTATGGGGCAAGGCCCTGCTGATTCCACAGGCAATGGAAATAAAAAGGAACATTTTTAAAAAAACAAAGATAAATGCAACAAATCATGGATAATATGGGATCAGGTTTAAAGCAGAAATTTGAACCAAAAAGAGAGAGAGAGACAGAGAAAGAGTTGTATTTTGTAATGGATTCTCTAGAATTGTATGTTATTGGTTTTTAGTAGTAGGACTATTTTGTGAAAGAATTAAAAAAAGAAAGGTAACCCACTGACTCAGTAATGGGAAGTTTAGACGGTCCAGAAGGTCTTAGTCACTGGACTGTGGACCCTCCCCCAACTAAGGTCAGATTTCTTTTGAGGGAATAAATTTATATATAAATAACAAGGGAAGGCAATACATATGTAGTATATAAATGTTTGAAATGAATTTTAGAGATTTTTAAACCAAAAATTAAGAATTATCTTGAAAATGGGGAGAAAGAACCCCAAGAGTATGGCCCCCGGACACCCTTTTAGCTCAGTATTGAAGTCACTCCTGCAGTTCACCCTTCAGCCAAAGATTAGACAGGCCCATAAAACAAAATGAGACTAACTGGGCACACCAGCCCAGGGGCAAGGATGAGAAGGCAGGAGGGGACAGGAAAGCTGGTGATAGGGAACCCAAGGTCGAGAAGGGAGAGTGTTGATATGTCGTGGGGTTGGCAACCAATGTCAGAAAACAATGTGTGTGCTAATTGTTTAATGAGAAGCTAGTTCTCTAAACCTTCATCTAAAGTACAATAATATAATAAAGGAGAGAAAGTTTTATCAAAAAATGGTGTGTAATTTAATATTAGAAAACAAAGACAAATGAATAGCCTCTTAAAAATGGATGTATCTCTCTTAAGAACCAGTTATTCTTCTTCATTCAAATGTAGTTCTAGAACTGTCAAAGCGAATTCTGCATGAAATGTCATCTTATTTTCCTTCCACCCCTCAAGTTAAAATTTTAAGTTTTATTTGGTGTGCACAGTATGGTGAAACTAGAGAAATTCTGGAGAAGACAACTGGTGTGGCCCATGTGGACAGACTAAAAGAATAACTCTCTCCAGCTCATGAGATTACTGCTAGGACACAGATATTATCCATATCCCAGATGGAGTCTGGCTGGAAACTTGAGAGTTAAGTTTTTAACGGATATAAGGAAATATTATTTTATACAGTGAAAAGTAAAGCTGTCAGACTCCTCTCAAGATATACTATCTGAAAAGATAGATGTTAGAAAGATATAAAAAGATTCCTAGATGACAGATATAAAAATGTATTTTTAAAGGAAATTAGATGAGTTGAGGGATATTCCTAACTTCTCAGACTGACATGAAGCAGGACATCTATGTCCTTCCATAATAGACATAATTCTGACATGATTGAACCCAGAATTTGCCACATCCTATCCTTAAATCCAAGGGAAGGGAAGGATATGGGTAGGCCCCATGAGGCCCTCTGTAGTTTTGCATTCTCTGTTAACCACATTATACAGGTGACTTTTTAGCAGAGCCACAGAAGTCCTTGAACTGAATTTAAAATACAAAAATGTTCAGTATAGAATTAATAACTAAAAACTTCCACTTAATGGGAAGGTCTGCAGTAAACAGTTCTACCCATCCTTCACAGGGGTGGGAAACAGCCTGAAAATTGTCAGACAAAACGCTTTGAGGCTTTATTCCTAGATAATTGACTATTTCAGGTTTATCTTAGCAAATGGAATATATTAACAACCGATTGTACCACTGAAAATGATGGGAATGATATTGTCTTTAGGTCTTTAGCATAATAGAGCAAATGTGAGTGTTGAGGCGGTGTGTGTGGGAGTGTGTTTATCTACCAACAGTTTTAAAATATGATTCTTCAAACCCGATATGACCTGATGTGTAGACTGTGATTGTCAGTTTTGATATGTCTATATCAATAAAACTTCGCAAGTGTGTAGGCTGTTTCCTTTTAGATATATTCGTAAGACTAAGTGTCTATGATAAAAAGCAGTGTGTCAGTAGATGGATTATCACCCCAAGATTGGCAAATCACTTGTAGCGTAGGACAGTTTCAAATATACCTGCAGGAGAGCCAAAAGTCTATTGATTATTACCTTATTTTCAATTCCACAAAACATCTTTCTTAATAAAATTTAGAACCATATAGAGATGGATGGTGTGGGTTTTACTACTTACTATTATTCTACGTTCTAAAACTTTTCCGTCACTTAACAGGAGGAGTACCCCAAACTCTCTTTTAATGGCTGTAATTTTCCTGTTTAGTTCTTCATTTGGAGTAAAGCAATAGATTTTTTTCTGCAAGGTAATCAGTTGGTCTTTTTATATAACTTTATAGTTTTTATTAGTCTAGGTTTGTGAGAGCAGCTACTCCATAAGAAGTTAGTGTAATGGAAAAAAAGTCATCTTGCCAGGTCTCTTTCAAGTTTATAACCTATACAAAGGGTACAACTCTGTTATTACTCCTTGCTGTGGGGAAGAGGCCATGCAGTATAGTGTGAAGAGCCTAAACTCTGGAAGATTCAATCATGGAATCCTGGCTCTGCTATTTGCCATCACTGTGACCTTGGGCAAGTTATTTAACCTCTCTGGCCCACAGTTTCCTCATCTATGAAACCTCATGGGGTTGTTGGAGGATTAAATAAGATAATGTATGTTTTAGGTTGAGCCATATAAACTTACTGGTTTTGTAGGTCCAAATGGTCGAATATTGGCAATTTATATAGTTCAGATGGTTAATCCTAAGTGAATGCTTAGAACAGTGCCTGGCACTGTTAGCTCTACCCGTTACTTTTTTAGAGAAGACCCTAATTTGTTTTCAGTCAATAGTGTTATTTATTCACCTGTATAGGTGCTGTATTTACGTTATCATAAAGTGGAATTCAGTAACACTAAACAGATAGGCCCTGTATGTATAAATGCAGACTTTTTTTTCTCTCTCTACTACTAAATCTTGGCTAGGTGTTTTAACTGCTTTTTGAGTTACTTCCTCCAGCCACCAGATGATAAGATTGAATCAGATGATGCTAAGGCCTTTTCCGGCACTAATATTCTTTGATTTTAGAATAAATTGTTCTCTCCTTGGCCATGTTTTAAGAAACCAAGAGTCACGTTCTGTTCAGTAAAGTTCAAATGATTTTTTTCATTATACCCAGTTCTTATGGAGTAGGTGTTCTCACAAACCTAAAGTAAGAAAAACTATAAAATGATGTAAAATGACCAACTGATTATCTTAAAGAAAAAATCTATTACTATCCTTTAAATGAAGAACTAGACTTTATTGAAGTTTATTCAATTCAAGTTCAGTGTTCACATTCACCTGTAATAGAGCGACACCATAGAACAATTGCCTAAATTAACCACAGCCATATTCCAACTTGAAGTATAGGAGAACATTAAAATAAAAGGCATTAACAGCCATCAGTCTTCACTCCCTAAAACCAAAAAAGTCACATCCACAAAAAAAATTACTTTTTGTCCCTCTTTACTTCATAATAATATTAAAGATTTGGAGAATGTCTTTTCTGCAGACGGAAAGTTACATGAAAATTGTATCATTCAAATACTAAAACCACTTAAAGTAACCATTCTGAACTTTAAAGGTACCATCATCTGATAAGGAACAATTTTTCCAAGTTGTAATATTTTCATACATACATCAGGATAACCTAAACCCATGTCACTGGCAGTTTCAGCAACAGCTTGACTTGAATACTACTGTCTGCTTCAGAAACTAGTAACTGGAAATTTTTAGTGGAAGTCATTTTCAAAATTATAAACTGGTGTAATGGAATGTAAACTTAAGAATTTTTTCAAGACGTTCTATATGGCTTTTCAAGCAGTTTCTAAAAGAGAGAAGCCATGCCTAGATTTGAAAGGACCATATACCCAAACTAAATATGAGAAAGACTTCTGATAGTAATACATTCTCATTTAGTTCCTTACTGAGAAATTGCTTCCTTCAGAGGTCGCATATTTTTGTACAAAATCAAATAGAGAATGACCTGTGCTCCTGCTTCTGCTGATTGAGAGAAATGATTCCAGCCTTCAAAAGATAAATATTTAAAGTTTAGTTATTTACAGTGGTTTGCTTTCTCCTCACCTTTGTATTCACAATTTTCCTTCATTCAATAAACATTAATTTAGTATTTTAGGCACTGTGCTGAATATTAGTGGAAAGAGTAATAAAAGAAGATATAATTCCTGACCCCAAAAAGCCGTCTCTGGTCAGGATAAAGAAGTGGGATGGGAGTAGGATGGAGATATGCACCAGGTGCTGAGGATATGGAGAGAGGGCACATAACTCATTGGGTGAGGAGGGTCCTGGTGGCAATAGTGGGTGGCAGTATGAGGACAAGGAAGTCCTCGTGGAGCAGGCAGCGGACACACTGGAAGTGGTGGATTATGGCTGCAGCCTAGTTTTCCGGTGTTGGGAGGGGGCCAGTGGGCACAGACAGAGGGCTTGAATGCTATGCAAAGGAATTCGCACTCTACAAATATAAAAGTATGCCAAGCCAATGAAGAATTTTAGAGAAGTAACTTCACGAACATTTTACACTCATATCACTCTGACTGCACTGCAGAGAATAGGAACGGTCCAGGCTAGACCCCCACCCTAGTGGCTGTTTATGTAATCCTGACAACAGTGTTAGGGGGCCTGAATTTGGGGGTAATGATGGGGCTAGAACATGTATGAAAGATATTAAGGAAGATTTGGTAGCAGAAAGCATGCGTATTTTTCTGATTTGTATTTTATTACTATACTGAGCCAATGTGTACAAGTAAGCATTTCTATTATTTGGTATTTGATTTGAAGGAATGAACTTTAAATGTAATAAAAAGAACTATCTGAATTTTAACCCTGGCAATACCTTCTTAGCTTTATGTACTACATGGTAATAAAAGATTTGGTTGCTACAGGTTCTCTTAGTAAAGGTATATATTCTTAAAGTGCTATCTTATTTCTAATTAAATTATATCTTTCATTAAAGCATGACAGATATCAAGATCTTGAATAACTTTTAAAAACTAACTTCCCAGATTTTCATAGTGACTTCTCATCTATATGCATTCAATTCATTTTAGGTTTTCTATGACTTTTTTGTTGTTTTTATGAGTCTTTTCCCATCTGTAATTGTTTTGGCTTATATTTTTCTGGAAATGTTTCTTTCAGGATTTGGGGGTACTTTCATGGCCCCTTCTCCATCACCAGTGACTCCAGCTCAGAATAACCTGCTACAGCCCAATTTCGAGGCAGCTTTTGGAACAACGCCTTCAACTTCTAGCAGCAGCTCCTTTGATCCATCAGGTGAGGCAGTGATTGTCAAACATTCTTTCCATTTGTTCTGATAATAAAATGCACCAGCTCAGGTTAGTAAGGGGTCAAGAAATTTACAGCAAGCAAACATTGAGTGATAACCTGTTTTTAAACTTTTTAAATATCTCTCTCATTCTATAACTTAAATAAATATTCTAGGTACATTTTGGTAGCTGTAAGGATAGCCTGCAATCCCTTTCTGTGTTTCTGTTTTTAGTTTTTAGCAGAAATCTAACTTAACACACACACCATTTGTTTGCATGAGCTTACATGCACGTGGTTTAGATATGGTTAAGGGAAAACAAATACTTTGTACAGTGTCTGAATGTGTGGACACCCCCACTGCTGTTGCTTCTGCCCTTCTGAAGCTTGCATGGCCCTCAGTTTTATAAAGTTGAGACACAATTCGTATTCTCTGCCTGCCTTTAACCTTTCATCATTGCTGTCATTTTGTTTGTATTCTCTTCCATTCTACTCTTCTCATGCTGGCTCCTTACTACAAATTTTCAATTGGTGAGTTTTTGGCAATTAAATGTGTTTCAGAAACACCCTAAATATATCCCCTGCCTGACAGTTTGGTTGCTTCTATTGCCAGTGCCTCGTTGAATGCTGTCTTTTTTTCAATTTAGAATTATTGTATGGTGGTATTACTGGTAGATAAGCATTGTTTTTTAGATAAAATTTAGTAACACAAACTTTTTGACATATTTAAGATATTAGCAGCATCTTGTGCATTTCATGTGAGTCTGCCTTTTAAATGGTCTTTCTATATTCTAGGAACTGGACTTTAACAAGCGGTATTTGTCATATGGGGATCAGGCATTGGATTCCTAATGCATTAAATAGTATTTACTTTAACTATGCCCTTAAAGGTAGAACCAAGGTGATTTGCTGTAATGGAACAAAAAAATCAAAATTCTTATTTCTAAAATATGGTCAGCTGTCTTTCAGACACTCATTACTAGGTGCTGACCGTTAGATCAGGTTTTATTATGATGCTTATTTCATAGGAAACTAGGAGAATTGGTCTTTTTTTCTTATTGAAAAAAAATTTTAAGTATTTTAGCTTGACAGTGCAAATTATTAGGCTTTGCTATAAATCACCACCATTTTGACTAAAAAGTGCTTTAGTGGTTGTTTTTAATAAAAGTAACAATGGCTACCACTTATTGAGTGCCTATATAGGGCAAGCATTATGATAAACACATGACATATATTATCTAATTTGACCTTCACAGCAAAAGCCATGCATTAGTGGTACTCTCCCCATTTACAGATGAGAAGATGAAAGCTCAGAGAGTAACTTCATCAAAGTCACACAGCTAGTGAGGCATGTGGCTAAATTGGAGCCCGATTCTGACTCCAAATTCTGTGCTCTTTCTGTACATCACAAACAACTTTTTTCCATCTTTGTCCACATTCATTAGTATTCCCATACTTTATGGGTATACATATGTAGACATGTTCTTCTTGGTGTTATAGTTATGGAAGGTGTGAATTTTATGCCGCCTTTTGTAAGAGTACATATTCATTTATTTCCATAATTTTTCAAAAGACAACTTCACTTTAATTTTGCCTGCAGTCTTTTTTTTTTTTTTTTTTTTCCAATTATTCTAAACGCGGTCTATTTGCTTTCCAGTGTTTGACGGCCTAGGTGATCTTCTGATGCCAACTATGGCACCAACAGGGCAGCCTACACCTGTATCAGTGGTACCACCCAGTCCTGCGATGGCAGCAAGCAAAGCTCTTGGAAGTGATCTTGATTCATCTCTTGCCAGCTTAGTAGGCAGTGAGTAATAAAGTTTTCATTAACTTAAATATATGAATTATTTATCTTTTCTTATGTTTTGTTTCTGGATTTGGAAACAAATCTTATGGGTAAGTGTATCAAGAAGTGGACAGAGGTTCTTAGTATTTACCCAGAGCAACTCCTTGGAAGATAAACAGTCCCTATGCCATTGTCACATAAATAGTATCAATGCCATTTTTAATCTAAATGACCAAAGGTATAATTAGGGAGCATGCAAATATAAAATCATGTGCATTATGTGTAATAAATACTTAATTTTTCATTTCATTTGGAAATAAGAACATAGAGTAATTTACATTGGTTAATTTTACCAACTAGCATCCAGTATTTACCACTTGAGCATTCAAGTGGGTTTCAATCATTCATTCAGCAAACATTTATCAAATACCACACATTCTTCTAGACTCTAGAGATAAAGCAGTGGACAAAACAGATAAAAAATACCTGTCCTTATGAAGCTAGGGGTGGGCACAGACAAACATAAAACTCAATAAACTAAATAAGTTCGATAATATGCTAGGTCGTAAGTCCTAGTGCTCTGGGGAAAAAGTAGGCCAAGGAAAGGGGAATTAGTAGTGCTGAAGAGTGTGAATTAGAGTAAGCATCACTGAGAAGGTAAAATTTGAACAAAGACTTGAAGATAAATGAGTGAACCATGTGAATATCAGAAGGAAAACCTTTGCCATTGAAAAGGCTCTAGGGCAGAAGATTTCCTGGCATGCTCAAGAAATATAAAGGGAACTAGTGGCTGGAGCTAAATAAGACAGTGGGAGAGTCCTAGGAGATAAGGGAAGAAGGTTAGGGGGTGCAACAGAAATGTAGGACCTTGTAGACTTTTTTAAAGATTGGCCTTTGCTTTTAACTCTGAACTTGATGTTCTATTATAGAGAATGGAGCCCTGGTGGCGCAGTGGTTAAGAGCTCGGCTGCCAACCAAAAGGTCAGCAGTTCGAATCTACCAGCCAGTCCTTGGAAACCCTATGGTGCAGTTCTACCCTGTCCTATAGGGTCACTATGAGTTGGAAACAACTCAACGGGTATTATAGAGGATGATTTTAGCATTCAGATACCTTTCTTTTTATTTAGGACTATTGTTTTAGTTATCTGGTGCTGCTTTAACAGAAATACCCCAAGTGGATAGCTTTAGCAAAGAAAAGTTTATTCTCTCACAGTCTAGTAGGCTAGAGGTCCAAATTCAGGGCATCGGCTCCAGGGGAAAGCTTTCTCTCTTGGCTCTGGAGGAAGGTCCTTGTCATCAATCTTTCCCTGGACTAGGAGCTTCTCAGCACAGTAACCTTGAGTCCAAAGGATGTGCTCTGCTCCCAGCGCTGCTTTCTTAGTGGTATGAGGTCCCCCTCTCTCTGTTTGCTTCCCTTTCCTTTTATCTCTTGTAAGATAAAAGGCCGTGCAGGCCACACCACAGGGAAACTCCCTTTACATTGGATTAGGGATGTGACCTTAGTAAAGGTGTTACAATCCCACCCTAATCCTCTTTAACATAATCTAATCTTGCCTCATTAACAACACGTAGAGATTAGGATTTATAACACTTAGGAAAATTACAATCACAAAATGGAGGACAATACACACTACTGGGAATCATGGCCTAACCAAGTTGACACATATGTTGGGGGGACACAGTTCAATTCATGACAGCTATATCTAAAGTTTAACAGATTATTGACACAGACTTCTTTTTCTACTCATTTTCCTATGAAGAAACTTTTTCTCTCCCATTAATTATACTGGGTCTGGCATCCATGAAAGTACTTTGATGAAACCCATGGCGAGTTTCTTTGAATATTTCTTCCCACTGTAAAATTTCATCTCACTGATGGATAGTCTGCAGTGGTGATTGGCTGTAGTGGACTTTATAATGTACCTCCCAGATCCCCCTTCAGAAATAAAGGACTTATACCCCCAGATGCTGAGCGTGCCACCAACAGATAGCCCTCAGCTGTCAACCCCCTCTGAGAATTGTCTTAGCTAAAGAAAACTGCCTCACTGGAGCACACAGCACCTTCCCAGATCAGTGACTCAGGACAGCTCTAACAGATGAACTGATCCTCATATCTCTTCATAGGAAAGCTCGAATTCAGGAATGGAGCAGTGTGGCCAGCTCTCTCCCCAGTAAACAACCATTTAACTGGTGAAGATTATTTTTTTTAAATCATTTAAAGTGCCTAGAAATTGTCCTAAGGGTGTATAGAAAACGGGGAAACATTTCTTCAAGAAAATAAGATTATAAATGTGTACCGTATTTTTACGCAAATAACGTGCATAGTATACGTTTTTTTGCCAACTGTGCCCTCCCTCATGAGGTATTTTCATAAGCACGCTAAGCTAATTTTTTATAGCAACATGTAAAAAATATTAGCATAGCACACTTAAAAAAATACCTCACGGGGTAGGGAGCAGTTGGCAAAAAAAAAAAAAGAAAAACGTGTGTTATTTGCATAAAAAATATA
This sequence comes from Trichechus manatus latirostris, assembly GCF_000243295.1. Lineage (NCBI taxonomy): Eukaryota > Metazoa > Chordata > Mammalia > Sirenia > Trichechidae > Trichechus > Trichechus manatus. The sequence continues at coordinate 1,465,006 of NW_004444090.1, forward strand.
GTATTTGTCATAGAGCTGTTAGATATGATTATGAAATTGACACAAATATTTAAAAAAGAAAATAAGAATAGCGAGAGACAATATAGGAGGAATAGGGAACAAAAGGGACATGAGATATAAAACACAAAAATGGCAAATGTAAATGTATCGATATCAATAACAACATGAAATGTGAATGTATTAAACAATCCCAACAAAAGACAGAGATTGTCAGATTGGATTTTAAAAAAAAACAAGCTCTAACTACGTGCTCTCTGCAGGAGGCAAAGTTTAGATTCAGAGATACAAATAGATTGGAAGTAAAAAGAAAAAGTTATACCATGCGAACAGCAACTGTAAGAGAGCTGGAGTAGCTATACTAATATCAGAAAAGAATACGCTTTAAGAAAAAAAATATTAGAGATGAAGGACATTTTATAATGATAAAATGGTCAGTCCATCAGGAAGACATACAATTATAAACATTCATGTACCTAAAAACAGATCCCCAAAATTCATGAAGCTACAACTAACAGAATTGAAGATAAAAATACACTATTCAAATATAATAGTTGGAGACGTCAATATCCCACTTTCAGGAATAGAACAACTAAACAGAAGATCAGCAAAGAAATAGAAGACTTGAACAACACTGTAAACCATTAGACCTAACAGAAATCTTTAGAGCACACCACCCAAAAACAGCAGCATAAAGATTATTCTCCAATGCACATGGATCATTCTCCAGCATAGACTATATGTTAGGTCACAATACAAGTCTGAATAAATTAAAGGGGTTGAAATCATACAAAGTAGGTTCTTCCATCACAGCTGAATGAAATTAGATCAATAACACAAGGAAGTTTGGTAAATTGACAGATATTTGGAAATTAAATAACACACTCAAAGAATCAAAGAAGAATGCAGAAGAGACATTAGAAAATATTTTGAGATGAAAACCCCCCGAAACAAACAAACCCATTGCCGTCGAGTCAATTCCAACTCATAGTGACCCTATAGGACAGAGTAGAACTGCCCCATAGGGTTTCCAAGGAGCAGCTGGTGAATTTGAACTGCTGACCTTTTGGTTAGCAGCCACACTCTTAAGTGCTGTGCCATCAGGGCTCCATTTTGATATGTTGTATTTTTCATTTCACTTATCTCTCATTTTTATTTCACTCATCTCTCATCATCTCATCAAAATGAGAGATGAGTGAGATAAAAAATACAACATACCAAAATTTATGGAATGCATCTAGAGTAGTGCTTAGAGGGAAATCTATAACCTATATTTAAAAAGAAGAAAAATATCAAATCAGTAACCTAACTTTGCACCTTAAGAAACTAGAAAATATAGAGCAAACTAAGCCAAAAGTAAACAGAAGGAAGGAAATAATAAAGATTAGAGTGAAAATAAATAAAATAGAGAATGGAAAAAAATAGAGGAAATCAGTGAAACCAGAAGTTAGTTCTTTGAAAAGACAAACAAAATTGACAAACCGTTAGCTAGACTGACCAAGAAAAAATGAAAGAAGACTCAAATTACTAAAATCAGGAATGAAAGCAGGGATATTACTACCAACTTTAAAGAAATTAAAAAGGTTATAAGGAAATACTATGAATAATTATCTGCCAAAAAATTAGATAACCTAGCTGAAATGGACAAATTCCTATTTAGAAAGACACAAACTGTCAAAACTGACTGAAGAAGTAATAGAAAATTTAAATAGACCTATAACAAGAGATTGAATGAATATTAATAATAATTTTAAAAAAAAAAACCTTCCCACAAAGAAAAGTTCAGGACTAGATTATTTCACTGGTGAATTCTACCAAATGTTAAAGAAGAATTAACAGCAGTTATCCACAAACTCTTAATACAAGAGGAGGGAACATTGTCCAGCTCGTTGTATGAGGCCAGTATTATCCTGATAACAAAACCAGAAAAGACATCACAATAAAAGATGTTATAGACCAATATCCCTTATGAATATAGATGCAAAAAAGTCCTCAGTAAAATACTAGCAAATCAAATTCAACAGCATATAAAAAGGATTACATACCATGACCAAATGGTATTTATCCAAAGGATACAGGATCCAACATACAAAAATAAATCAAAGTAATACCCATATTAATAGAATAAAGAACAAAACCACATGATTGTATACATGTAAAAATTGTTGAATTGGCAAGTGTTTTGTTATATATGTTTTTAACTACAAAAAAAAAAAAACTTACATGATCATTGCAATAGAGAAAAAGCATTTGGCAAAATCCAGCACACTTTAATCATAAAAGCACTCAACAAAGTAGGAGCAGAAAGGAACTTCATCAACATATTAAAAGGCATATACAAAAAACCCACAGCCAACATCATACTTAATGGTGAAAGACTGAAAACTTTCCCCCTAAGATAAGGTACAAGACAAGAATGTCCTCTCTCACTACTTCTAATTAACATTGTACTGGAGGTTCTAGCCAGGACAATTAGGCAAGAAATTGAACTAAAAAGCATCTAGATTAGAAGAGAAAAAGTAAAGCTGTCTGTTTTTGCAGATGAAACTACCATATGGACAGACATATAGATCAGTGGGACAGAGTTGAGAGTCTGTAAAGAAACCTATACATCTATGGTCAAATTATTTTTGACAGGGATGCCAAGACAATTCAGTGGGGAAAGAATAGTCTCTTCAACAAACGGTGCTGGGACCATTGGACAGCCACGTGCAAAAGAATGAAGTTGGAACTGTACTTCACACTATATACAGAAATTAAGCTAAAAATGTACCAAAGCCCTAAAAGCAAGAAATATATCTATACAACTCTTAGAAGAAGATCTAGATGTCCTTGGATTAGACAATGGTTTCTTAGGTATAAGACTTAAAACACAAGCAAACAAACAAAAATAGATTAGGAGGACTTCATCAAAATTATAAGTTTTGTGCTGGGTGTATTTGCTGAGTACAGAGTTTTGTTGTTGTTAGATGCTGTCAAGTCACTTCCAACTCCTAGCGACCTTATGTACAACAGAATGAAACACTGCCTGGTCCTGCGCCATCCTCGCAATCGTCGTTATGCTTAAACCCATTGTTGCAGCCACTGTGTCAATCCATCTTTTTGAGGGTCTTCCTCTTTCTCGCTGACCTTCTACTTTACCAAACATGATGTCCTTCTCCAGGGACTGATCCCTCCTGACAATATATCCAAAGTATGTGAGACGTAGTCTCACCATCCTTGCTTCTAAGGAGCATTCTGGTCGTACTTCTTCCAGTATAGCGAGCTACCCTTAACATTTAAGGAAAGTTTTATATCAGTATAGAGAACTGTTTGTGTACAAGCCAAGTTCTTAGATGCCAGCCAAAGGCCAGCCTTGCATTTCTAAGATAGCAGCCTCAGGCCTGCTATGTTAACTCTTTTCTGCACATTATCGACATTAAAATGTGATCCTAAACTCTGAAGTCAACTGAAAGAAAAGTTTACGTTTGTGTGTGTATTTCCTAATATGGTTTCTTTTTTGTATACCTAAGTGCAGTCATTCCTAGACAAAAAAAAAATGGGCTTATTCTAGATCTGTGATTCTTTGATCTTTTTACATGTCAAATTATGTATATGCCACATATAAAGGTTTGAATGCTTTTTTCCTTTATCCATTTATAGATCTTGGAATTTCTGGTACCACATCGAAAAAGTAAGTGTTTTGAAGTTACTTGATTTCCTTTTGACATTTTATTTGTGACTATCAAGCATTGCACTCAGTGGAGTAATTACTTATTCTCAAGTTAGGCAGTTGCAAAAGTGGTTTTTGTTTTGTTTTGGATTGTTTCTTTTATTCTTCTGGAGCCTCCAAACTCTTGCTCTGCAATGAAAAGGAGCCGTCTATTTCTGTCTTTGAAAATTATGGTTTAAATATTTTTATAGCTTTAAATTCTGAAGTCATTACAATACTCCTAGGTAACATTGGTTAAAAGTCTTTTATGAATATCAGTTTCAAGGAAGGATGTTAATAATGATACACAGTATACCCTTTTTTAGATGCATATTGTAACATCTTTGAAAATGGGATGAATTTTACAATATATGGTGTCTTATAATCACTGTAAGCCAGGTTGTAGTCATGACTTAGATGTGGAAAAACCTTCTGTTGAACCATCTAGGATCAGGAAAGGGCCATTATCAATGCATCTGAAATACAACAAAATATAGATGTACGGTATTTATGATATACTTTAGTATTTTTTATAACCAGTGAGAAATAGGATCATTCCATTGACTTTTCTGGCACATTTTTCTATTAGAGATTATAGAAACTTCCTGTTATCATTGAAGTCCAAACCCTAAATGATTTTTTTCAGACTTTGAAGCTGTCTTAGATACAATATGGTAAGACTCTTCTAGAAGTTTGAAGCTGTTCTCTTGATTACCACTTGACTCAAAGAAACTCCTCCAAAGTAAAAGAATCCAAGGAGCCACACACTAGTCTTTTCTAATTAGTTTGTGTGGTTCTTGTTTTTCTGTTGCTTTGTTTGCATGCTTGATTCTAGGGGAGATCTTCAGTGGAATGCTGGAGAGAAAAAGTTGACTGGTGGAGCCAACTGGCAGCCGAAAGTAGCTCCTGCAACATGGTCAGCAGGTGTTCCCCCAAGTGCACCATTGGTATGTAGCCCCCAGAGGCCAGTGTGGTGAGGGCACTTTGCTGATTTCCAAATATATAAAGCAGGGTGCATTTTGCTTAACACTGCTACTGACCTTGTACCTTTTTCATCCCCACTGAAGAAATATAAACAAGATGCAATGCTTACCAAAACCCAAATTCCTTTCATTTTATACTTAATAAAAGATTATGGCCTATTTTTTATTTTTAATATTTTACAACAGTATTATGCTTCTTTAAATGTTAGTACTGTATTTGTCCAATTATTGAAGAGATCTTTTTTTTCAAAAGCATTTAATGTCATTGATTATTATCTGTATTTTATCACATTTCTCGCCCAAATTTCCTGGTTTGCATTAATAGTAACAAAAACTTTTATCTTACCAGAATGATTGGACAGTTCTCTATTGTGTAAGTGAACTTTCATTTTAAAACCCTATTAGTTTTGCTCACCATTTTTTTAGTTGAAACTACTAACACCATCTTTTCTGTAAGGTTTAAATAGGTTTACTTCTATATATTAACTTTCTATTATTATGGTAATACCACCATTCACTGTTTGAAAGAGCATATCGCTGGAAATAAAGACTAATTCTTGTTTTATGGTTTTTGCCAACATAAGTAGCACATGTTTTAGGGGAGCAAAACTTACTGTTTTTCTCTGTATGCTCCTTTGCTCACCACCTCCACCTGTCTAAATCATACCCATCCACAAGGCCGTCCTAATACCATCCTTCCCTTATACTTGAATTAGTTCCTAACCATAATGCACCATCCTCAGCCTAACAAACATGCATGGAAGTGAATTAATATAAATTGGAATATAAATGTTTTAGAAAGACTCCATTAAAATGTATTGTGTTCCAGCAATTAATTTAGATATCTGAGTTTTGAAATTTAGAATATTTTCTTTTAAACAGTTTTATAAATAATAAATTTCAACCAGTTGGAAAAGGATCTTTTGAATCCAGAATTTACCACTAAACAGCACTAATAGAATTAATTAGATTACATTTTATGCCATAGTTTCTATAGAAAAAATATTCTGTGCTCCAACTTGGGTTCCCGAAACCCATTTCCTCTGTCCCTGTCCCCACTCACCCCGTGGCATTAGGAAGAGAACAGGAAAATCAAGCACTAAGAGTCTCTGCTTTGGGTGAGTTCAACGTCTGAGGAAAGAACTTGGTTTTAAGCAATTTCTAACAGGTAACAATGAGAAAGTTATTATCAAGATATTTATCTCTTTAAATCTTCCTTTGCATTACATAAAAACAGTGCTTAAGAGAATAGTTTTTGTATTTAGCTATAAAATAGAGACTTCTGTTTAATTTTTACAGAGGATACTTAGAAAACTACAAATCTCTTTTAAACTGAACTGTGCTTAGGAAGGGTCCCTGGGTGGTGCAAACAATTTGCTCACAAGTACTAACTGTACGGTTGGCAGTTCAAACCCACCCAATGGCACCACGGAAGAAAGGCCTGACAGTTCATAAAGCTGACAGTCAAGAAAACCCTATAGAGCTCAGTTCTACTCTATAACACATGGGGTCACCTTGAGTTGGAATCAAATGCCTTTGCAAAGCCAATAAAACAGAGGTAAACATCTTCCTGGTATTCTCTGCTTTCAGCCAGGGTCCATGTGACATCAGCAATGATATCCCTGGTTCCACGTCCTCTTCCGAATCTGACTTGAAATTCTGGCAGTTCCTTTTCGGTATACTGCTGAAGCCGCTTTTGAATGATCTTCAGCAGAATTTTACTTGTGTGTGATATTAATGATACTGTTCAGTAATTTCCGTATTCAGTTGGATCACCTTTCCTGGAAATAGGCATAAATATGGATCTCTTCCAGTCAGTGGGCCAGGTAGCTGTCTTCCAAATTTCTTGGCATAGACAAGTGAGCATTTCCAGCACTGCATCCGTTTGTTGAAACATCTCAGTTGGTATTCCATCAATTCCTGGAGACTTGTCTTTTGCCAATGCCTTCAGTGCAGCTTGGACCTCTTCCTTCAGTGCCATCGGTTCCCGATCATATACTGCCTCCCGAAATGGTTGACCATCAACTAGTTCTTTTTGGTATAGTGATTGTGTATTCCTTCTGTCTTCTTTTGATGTTTCCTGTGTCGTTTAATACTTTCCCCCATAGAATCCTTCAGTATTGCAACTCAAGGCTTGATTTTTTTCTTCAGTTCTTCAGCTTGAGAAATGCCGTGCATGTTCTTGCCTTTTGGTTTTCTAACTCCAGGTCTTTGCACATGTCATTATAATACATTGTCTTCTCAGGCTGCCCTTTGAAATCTTCTGTTCAGCTCTTTTACTTCATCATTTCTTCCTTTTCTTTAGCTATTCTACATTCAAGGGCAAGTTTCAGAGTCTCTTCTGACATCCATTTTAGTCTTTTGTTTCTTTCCTGTCTTTTTAATGACCTTTTGCTTTCTTCATGTATGATGTCCTTGATGTCATTCCACAACTCATCTGGTCTTTGGTCATTAGTGTTCAATGCATCAAATCTGCTCTTGAGATGGTCTGTAAATTCAGGTGGGATATACTCAAGGTCATACTTTGGTTCTTGTGGACTTGTTCTAATTTTCTTCAACTTCAACTTGAACTTGCATATGAGCAATTGATGATCTGTTCCTCAGTTAGCTGCTGGCCTTGTTCTGACCGATGATATTGAGCTTTTCCATGTCTCTTCCAACAGATGTAGTCGATTTGATTCCTATGTATTCCATCTGGTGAGGTCCACGTGTGTATTTGCTGTTTATGTTGTTAAAAAGGGTATTTGCAATGAAGAAGTTGTTGGTCTTGCAAAATTCTATCATGCAATCTCTGGCATCGTTTCTATCACCAAGGCCATATTTTCTAGCTACTATTCCTTCTTCTTTGTTTCTAACTTTTGCATTCCAGTCATCAGTAATTATCAATGCATCCTGATTGCATGTTCGATCAATTTCAGACTGCAGAAGCTGGTAAAAATCTTCAATTTCTTCATCTTTGGCCTTGGTGGTTGGTGTGTAAATTTGAATAATAGTTGTATTAACTGGTCTTACCTTGTAGGCATATGAATATCATCCTATTACTGACAGCATTGTACTTCAGGGATAGACCTTGAAATGTTCTTTTTGATGATGAACACAATGCCATTCCCTTCAAGCTATCATTCTCAGCATAGTAGACCATATGATTTTCTGATTCACAATGGCCAATACCAGTCCATTTCAGCTGACTGATGCCTAGGATATTGATCTTTGTGTGTTCCATTTCATTTTTGACGATTTCCAATTTTCCTAGATTCATGCTTTGTACATTCCACGTTCCGATTAGTAATGGACGTTTGCAGCTGTTTCTTTTCATTTTGAGTCGTGCCACATCAGCAAATGAAGATCCCGAAAGCTTGACTCTTGTCCACGTCATTAAGGTCAACTCTACTTTGAGGAGGTGGCTCTTCCCCATCATCTTTTGAGTGCCTTCCAACCTGAGGGACTCATCTTCCAGCACTATATTAGACCGTGTTCCTCTGCTGTTCGTAAGGTTTTTACTGGCTAATTCTTTTCAGAAGTAAACTGCCAGGTCCTTCTTCCTAGTCTGTCTTAGTCTGGAAGCTCAGCTGAAACTTATCCACCATGAGTGACCCTGCTGGCATTTGAATACTGGTGGCATAGCTTCCAGCATCACAGCAACAGACAAGCCCCCACAGTATGACATAGTAACAGGAAACAGCTATAAAAGAAAAATTATAACAGCAGAAATAATTTATTAGAGTGGCAGGGTTACATGTAGTTTTATTTATTTTATTTTCCTTGACATTTTAAAACACAACATAAAGGCTCTCTTATACCTAGGTATTTTATCTTTAACTCCCATTTAGTCTTGGTTTCCTTATCCAGAGATGGTTTGTCTTTTATAAATTTACTGCCATTTTCTTAACTTACTCTAAAGCTCTTCTTCCTTAACAAAGCTCTGGCTTTGCTTTTACTTAAGAAATCATGCTGATGGACTCTGGCTTTCTCAGACCTTCCCTCTACACACACACCCAGCTATCTCATAAAATGTCTCTTCCATTTTCCTGTTTCTTAAAATATATTCACCTTCCTTTTTCTAGGAAAATTCAGGAAAAATAAGAGAGCTCCCAGAAACTTGTGCTTCAGAAACAGCAAAGTAGTGTTTCCCTATTTTCCTAGTAGTCTGTAGGCCTCTAACTCTTGAGTAGGAGATGAAGAGGATGGGATGGGTGTGGGGGATTCTTTTGCTGCCTTTTAAAGTTTTTATTTGATAGATAAGAGTTAAGGTTACTTTTTCCCATCCTATTTCAAATTTCCCTTAATTGCTGTTTAGAAGTGCAGCTATAAAACTTTTCAGATCACAGAACCCAGTATAGATCTCAAAAACCTTAACAGGACTAAAACATTCAAAATATGTCTGCTGGCAGGGCTCTATCATCATGGCCATCAGGAGTCCTGTGTTTCCAGGGTTAGTTAATCCTATTTTCCAGGCCTAGCAGATCTGTTAAATTTCTTTCATACAAACTGGGAAGTTACTCACAGTTCAGAAATGTGCACATTTCCCAGGAAAGCACACAGAATCCACAATTCTCTCCTCTAAATACAGCGAATCTTTATATACCTCTACATAAAACATTGAGTTGAGTATTGAGAAAGAAAATATCAAAACTTTAACATAAATAATAGGTCTTCTAAGGAGTGGCTGGTGGATTCTGGCTGACCTTTTGGTTAGCAGCCAAGCTCTTAACCACTGTGCCACCAGGGCTCCAAATAATATTTAAAGAGTTAATTATTAAAAGTTAGTCTACCATTTGAGCACACCTATGAAACACACTGGGCACTCTTTAAATTATTTAACTTGTTTATTTGATCAGAAATTTCAGCAAGTTTATTTTGTGTTAATAACTAATAGAAACTTTTTTATTTGCATAGCCTTAAATCCTAATGATATAATTCATGTTCTGGTAAATAGTCTACCCGCTAGCCCCTTGAAATAGTGGGTAAAGAGTGAGTCTGAAATGTAATCTTTGTTGGGTTTTTTTTTTTTAGTTTTTTTACTGAGATAAAATATACAGTTTGTGGCGATTAAATTCACCATTTTAATGTGTACAGTTCAGTGGTTTTTAGCATATTTATGATGTTATGTAACCATCATGAGTATCTAATCCCAGAACATTTCCAAACCTGGTATGTCCTAATTCTCTCCTTCCCCTGTAGATTAGGCAACCACTAGTCTGTTCTCTGTCTCCATGGATTTGCTTAGTCTGGACATTTAATATAAATTTGTCATACAATATGTGACCTTTTGTGCCTGGTGTCTTTCACTTAGCATAGTGTTTTCAGCATGTATCCATGTTGCATGAATCAGTACTTCATTCCTTTTATGGCTGAATAATATTGCATTGTATAGATATACTACATTTTGTATTTTGTTGGGTTTTTTGTAGTGAGCCATTTTGATTTCCTTCTGCTTTCCTTTTGTGTATATTTTTTAGATATATACTTAGTGGTTACTTTGAATATAACACTTAACATCTTGCATGTGTAATATCCTAGGTATTGTTCAAGTTTTGTATTTCCTTGTCAATCTTTGGAAGCCCTGGGAGCACAGTGGTTAAGTGTGCTAGTCAAAAGGCCAGCAGCAGTTCAAATCCATCAGGCGCTCCTTGAAAACTCTACGGGGCAGTTCTACTCTATCCTGTAGGGTCGCTATGAGGCAGAATTGACTCATTGGCAACGGGTTTTTTTTTGGTCAATCTTTAGCCTAGTTTTTCTATCCATTATTGAAAGTGGGTATTTAAGTCTCCAGCTATTCCTGTTGAAATTTCTGTTTCTCCTTTCAATTCTGTCTATTTTTGCATCATGTATTTTGGAACTCTGTTCTTAGCTGCATATGTTTGTAATTGTTATAGCTTCTTAATGAATTGACCTTTTTGTCATAATATAATGTCCTTTTTCTCTCATAAAATTTTTATGTTAAAGTCTATTTTGTCTAATAGTAGTACAGCCACTCCAGTTCTCTTTTTTGGTTACTGTTTGCTTGAAATATCTTTTTCCATCCTTTTACTTTCAACCTATGTCTTTGAGTCTAAAGTGATTCTTTTTTCTTTTTTTTTTCCATTCTGCCAATCTCTGCCTTTTTAATTTGAGAGTTTAGTCCTGTTACATTTCATGTAATTACTTATAGGAAATTTTTCTATTTGTTTTCTATATGCCTTATATCTTTCCTCACTCAATTCTTAAATTACTGCCTTCTTTGTGTTAAATAGATATTTTCTAGTGTACCATTTTAATTCCCTTATTTCTTTTACTATAAATATTTGAGTTATTTTCTTAGTGGTTGCCCTGGAGGTTACAATTAACATCTTAACAAACAATATAGTTTGACTTAATACTGATTTAAATTTGCTAATATAGACTGTGTCCCCTTTCCCTTTGTACTGGTATTGTCACATATTACACCTTTATATTTTATGTACCCATCAACATGCATATAGAATTATTGCTTTATGCAGTTTTCTTTTAAATAAGATAGTAAAAAAGAATAGTTACAAACAAAAAGTACATTAATACTGTCTTTTGCATTTATTTATGTAGTTATCTTTACCAGTGCACAAATCCTCAAGATCACACAGAGGAGACAGCTTGGTCCCCTCTCAAATCTTTCCTTAGCAAGCACACAGCCCTGGACATGTGTGTGGTCTTACAGAGACCCAAGAATATGTCCAAGCATTATAAAGCTTTTATTGTCCAAAGCATCTTATTCCTCAGCCTTTACCTCTAAGCTTTTTCGTGACTCTGTTGTTTCTTACGTAGATTCAGTTGTTGTTTTTTGTTTGGTTGGTTTGGTTTGGTTTTCAAAAAAGCACTCTTCAAGTTCTAAGAGCTTTTGGTTAGTTTCCATAGCCCCAAAAAAGTTGATTCGGATGTTTTTGACCAGTATTTTTCATTGCTATTTATGGGTGGGTGAACTTTTGAATTTCCTTTCTCCACCATTTTTGGTGACATCACTCCTGTATTTTCCTTTTTAGTTAGAATTTTGCTGTACTGGTTAACTTAAATAAAGGGATTGTAGAGGGGTTAATTTTAAACATAAGGGGAATATTAGGGGGGTTTTGGTGTATAACTGAAACCTTTGGCCCTGTACCTAAAGTGTGATATACATGCTGTATTATATTCAGTCTTCTAAATGCTTCCTAACACGTGGAATTAATTTTGGTCCTTATGCAAATGTACAGTAGTCATAATTCACAGTGAAGCAAGCATAACACAGAGAGGAATAATATAAAAAATGGTAACCAAGCTTTGAAAAAATATGTGAAAGCATGATCCTCAAGTATCTAACCTAATACCTGACACAGAATATAATGGTAGGAAAACATAAGCTTAGAGAAGTTTGAATCATTATCAGTAGGGGTGAGTAAAAGGAGGTAGAGAGGAAGCCCAGCAGTGTCAGTGATCTGCAAGCCTGTGAGCCCAAATATTACCACAACAGTGACCATCAACTTAGTGATCTTGTTCATACGAATAGCATGGTGCCAAAGCCAATTTTTTTTAATTTAGAACTGAAATTTGCGATTTCTTTACAACTTGAAATACTTGAGGTACATGCATCTTAAAATTACATTATGACATTTAAAAGCAATTATGTTGGTTTTGTTTGTGTGTGTTTGTGTGTGTGTGCGTGCTTTGTATGTGTTCTTTTGGTAGCAAGGAGCTGTACCTCCAACCAGTTCGGTTCCTCCCGTGGCCGGGGCCCCATCTGTTGGACAACCTGGAGCAGGATTTGGAATGGTGAGGGGTGACCTGTATTAAAAATTCTAATGTACAAAAATATCATCAACATTTCTCAGGCATTTGCCAAATCCCAAAGTAGCAAATATTGGTATAACATAAAGGAGCCCTGGTGACACAGTGGTTAAGTGCTTGGCTGCTAACCGAAAGGTTGGCAGTTCAAACCCACCAGCTGCTCCATGGGAAAAAAGACCTGGTGATCTGCTCCTGTAAAGATTACACCCTAGGAGACCCTATAGGGCAGTTCTACTCTGTCATATAAGGTCATTATGAGTCGGAATTGACTCCATGGCACGCAACAATAGCTGTAGCATATAACTCTCCCCAAAATGCAGTAAAGTAATATTTTAAAAGTTGCATCATCTGCTTTAGACCTTAAGGACTGTACATATGAAGTGATAAAGTCAGTTATAAAATACTTAAAGTAAGTTCTGCCATCAAAGTAAGTTCTACAGGACATTGTTATATCATTATTGGAATAAGATCTATTAAGTATAATCTTACCTGAATCATCAAAATCAACCCTTCATCACTATATTAAGGCTTTTCATGTATCAGTTCTATCACCAGCAAATTTTAGGGCTATTTTCCATAAAGAAGGAAGTTTTTCTATCTCTTTCAAGAGCTAGTGCTTCATTAGACAGACAACAACAAAATCTGTTTAGGATGAGGATGCTGTGTGGCCAGCCAGGCATATACCGTACATCAGTGACTTCTTTCCCAGTGGCTAACTTCACAGCACATAGTTCAAAATTACAAATTATACTGTAAAAGTTGTCAGAAACATGTTAAAGCCATTAAAGCCAGTGAATTCCACTCATGCTCTGAACTACTTTTCCTTTTCAGCCTCCTGCTGGGACGGGCATGCCCATGATGCCTCAGCAGCCAGTCATGTTTGCACAGCCCATGATGAGGCCACCCTTTGGGGCTGCAGCTGTGCCTGGCACACAGGTCAGTTTTTCAAATGTTGTCCATAAAACAAGGGTGCTAATAAGTGAAAAGCTGTCGCGTGGCAAACTGTTTTAAAAGTGTTCACCTAATGAAATCCTCATATCTGTTGCTTCAGAAGTAAAAGGGACACAGAAGCAAGATTAGCAATAGTGTCAGGTGTGGAGTAAAACTATAAAAATAATTCAGTGTCCTTGGGTCCTTCCTTTCTTCTCCTGTTTAATTCAGAATGGTACCCAAGAACAACCAGACATTTAAAACCTCTAGGGCATTTGTCCCAGAAAAATGAGTACTTCTGATCTGTAGCTTATTATGTACTAGCTTCATTAACAAGGATGCCAAAATACATGTGCTTTATTGAACTTTTTGCTGCTAATAATGTTAGTTATACTGATCAGTCACCCTTTCTTGACTCCTATAAATTGCCTGGCCAAGGTGGAAGTGTACATGCAACCTAAGGGTTTTCACCATGGGAAATTGACTTGGATGGAATCGGAACATCAGGTTATAAGTTTATTAACACTATGTTGAGCAAACCAAACCAAGTAGCTCAAATATATTTTAATGATATTTGTAAATGGTTTTAACTTACCAAATGGATATTTATATTGTCTTACCTGTAGAATACCTACTGTGAACTTCTGGAGTGTACTTTAAACCCTTTTGCTTCCTTGGTACATCTCTAAATCCATTTTCTACCTGTCCCACAAATTTGCTTTCATCTTCTTCACTTTGGCACCTCAAAAGCCATGGTGACCAGGAGAGAGAATGGTAGGTGTTGAAAGAGATAAATTCAGAGTGTGAGAAGTCCTGGCCTTCAAGGCCATAACCAATGTACTAGCTTCATGAGAATTTTTCTAGTCTGCTCTAGACAAACGGACCCTGTCTAGATTTTTTTTTTTTTTCAGGGAGTTGAGGGAAGTTTCGGGGGGAATGTTTGGGATTAAGTTTTACCTGGATGTGTTTAAACTATGAGAAGGATCTCATTTATTATGAATGCTTCCTTGATGGTATCTATAACTATTTGCTACCTTTTTGGAAAAAGATGATTCTGTTTTTATGAACGTGGAAGAATGTTATTGAGATTTTTTAAACTTTATTGTATTTTGTGTGCTGAAAGCTTTAGAAATCAATCAATACAATTTTATTACTTAAAGCAGTTGTTTTTCTTACACAATACCAGTGGTAGATGTTGTGTTGTTGTTAGGTGCCATTGAGTCGGTTTCAACTCATAGCGACCCCATGCACAACAGAACAAAACACTGCCCAGTCCTGCACCATCCTCACAGCCATTGCTATGTTTGAGCCCATTGTTGTAGCCACTGTATCAGTCCATCTCATTGAGGGTCTTTCTCTTTTTCACTGACCCTCTACTTTACCAAGCATGATACCTTCTCCAGGGACTGGTCCCACGTAATAACATGTCCAAAGTAAGCGAGACAAAGTCTTGCCATCCTTCCCTCCAAGATGCATTCTGGCTGTACTTCTTCTAAGACAGATTTTTTCATTCTTCTGGCAGTCCATAGTATATTCAATATTCTTTGCCAACATCATAATCCAAATACATCAATTCTTCTTTGGTCTTCCTTAGTCATTGTCCAGCTTTCTCATGTACATGAGGTGATTGAAAATACCATGGCTTGGGTCAGGCACACCTTAGACCTCAAGGTGACATTTTTGCTTTTTAACATTTTAAGGAGATCTTTTGCTACAGATTTGCTCAGTGCAGTACGTCATTTGATTTCTTGACTGCTGCTTCCGTGAGTGTTGATTGTGTATCCAAGTAAAATGAAATCCTTCACACTCAGTATTTTCTCCATTTATCATGATGTTGCTTTATTGGTCCAGTTGTGAGGATTTTTGTTTTCTTTATGTTAAGATGTAATCCAGTGTTAGATAGCACCAACTTATTTATTTAAAGAATGAAAATAAAAAATAGATATGTTGAAAACAGAATGTTTTAAGCAGCAATTGAATTTATAGTAAGTCAGGGAATGGTATGCCATATTTATATAATTTTTAGATTTGTATTTCCTATTTCAGAAAAGCATAGATCATTATACTATAAACATAAGTTTGCAGTTTCAGATAACATAACAGTTTTGAATTGCTGATGAGTGGACTGTTCCATCGTTCTTGATTTGATTGGTATCATGATAACTGTCATCTCACCTAATTATTATTCTGGATCAGTTCCTTGAGTTTCTTATCTTCAGGCAACTTCAAGCCTTACATTTATTTTTTCCTGAGATTTCTACGAAGCATTATTTCAGTTTTAAAAATGGAAATTTGAGTGATAGTGTAAATCAGTTAGTGGATTCTGAGTATAGAAACACATATAAAAACTCTCACATCTGAACCTCTATTTAAAAAATAAAAAAATTAACCCGTTGCCATCGAGTCGATTCCAACTCATAGTGACCCTGTAGGACAGAGTAGAACTGCCCCATAGGGTTTCCAAAGAGGAGCTGGTGGATTTGAACTGCCCACCTTTGATTAGCAGCCGAGTTCTTAACCACTGCACCAAGAACGTCTGTTTAGTGACCAATAAAAGCATACATCTTTGCCCAACACGCCCGGATTTTGAGATTTTCATGGTGTTACAAGCATAAGAGATTTATTGCACTCAAAGGCTAGATGCCAACTGTTAACTTCGTGTAGGTTTCATGAAATTTTCAAGGCCTTGTACCACAGGTATTGGTTAAACAGCACAAGGTAAGGTAATTCTTCATTACTTTTGTTGCAAATTCAGTACAATTCTTAGCTATAGTATTTAATAATCAGACTTAGCCTTCTCTGTGAGCTGGACAGGTGGTTTGGAATTCAGTCACATTCATGACTAGGGAACTGTTTGCTCAGCTGAAAGAAACATTTCCCCAAAACTTGACTGGTTTTCACTTAAAATAATTTGTATGAAATCCTAGTATATTTAATCATTTTAAGTAATGTCTCAGGTAGCTTTTTGCAAACTTTTTCTTTTCCAATTTTCCTTCAAACACATTCTCGCTATAAGAAAAGCCATTTAAATTCCTTTATTAGTTTAGTGATACTAATAACTCGAAGTAAAAATGCTTTTGTATAGAGAAATTGATTGTTTTATACAATATAGTCATACTATGTTTATGTGACTAGTTTTCCATGTCTTCCCTAACTTATATCCATATTGTTCTACCAGAGTCTCCAAATTTTGCTTAAGCTAAATCTGATGTCACAGAATTTTCAAGAAAGCCAAATATCATTTGATGTATATTTTACCAATCCAAAATTAAGCACAACACTATGACTAAGTAGAACAAAGCAGATTTTGTAAACCTTTAGCTATCTAATCTTCTGCACGTTTGTTTTCTGTGGTATGTGTTCTGCCTAATGCTTGTGTATCTCTGTTTGCTTTCTATTTCTGCTGTCTTGGGCTGGCTTTCCCCCATTAGCTTTCTCCAAGCCCTACACCTGCCACTCAGAGTCCCAAGAAACCTCCAGCAAAGGACCCATTAGCGGATCTTAACATCAAGGATTTCTTGTAAACAATTTAAGGTATCTAATATTGAGCTTTTCCTGTGGGCTTGTAATAATCAGCTGTATAATACTTAGATATTTCAGGTAAAGTATCTGTTTATTTATGCACTGTAAGTAGATGCCTTGAATAATGTTGAGTGTTTGTATTTTTAAAGTCAGTATTAAAAGCTATCTTTATCAATGAATTTTTAAAAATTTTATTTAATTCATAAAACTAAGAGGGAGAGAAACTTCCAAATTGTCCTTATGCTGGGAAAGCACATAGATTATACTGGTAAAACAGAAAGTTGCCAAGTTGCTTGGGCAAATTAGAAAATGATCACTTTATTACATGAGGGCTGGTATGTACAATAAGTTAGTGTTTATCATATTGCATTTAGAAATTTTCTAATAATAGATTTGCTACAAACTGCATTTTTATTTTGTTTATCCTTATTTTGCCTCATACAGTAAAGCTTAGATTATTAACCTTTGTGTTTCTGCATTCAAGCTGAATTTTAAATTTCTAATACTCTAGTTTTAAATTTCTAATATAATTTATGAAGTGATCAATGATGAACTTAGAGAAGGAAACTGATGAATGAAAAATGTTTACTATTAACCCCAACACCTAGCATGATGGGTAGATGCTTAACAAATAATTACTGTGGATGAACAGTAATAATACTGTCTTTCATTTGCACAGTACTTTTACATTTGATCTTCTCAGTAGGAGATCAAACCCTGTGAGATGTACTGGCCAGATACTTTTTGTCTCCATTTCACAGATAAAGAAACTGATCCTTAAGCATTAAAGTGCCTTGACCAAGGTCATACAGCCAGTAAGTGGAAGAGCAGAAAGAGTGTCCCAAGCTTTTGGACCACTGTCCAATGTTGATTTTATTATACATCTACTGCCTACCTTTATTAAAAACTTTCTCCAATGCCTACTAAAATTTCTGTGGATTCCTGCTTTATGATATTTTTCTTACACAAAACTAATAATTTATCACCTTCACGCCTTGACGTCTCAGCCAAGTAATTTCACCCTGTGTCCAGCATTTCTATTCCACTTTGGGTTGCACTGGACTGATGAGGGCATAAGTAAAACATGGCAATTAAAGTTTGAGGTGTGGCTAAGGAAACTGCATAGAGCAGCCTTATTCAGTAAATATCGTGCTCATCATATGCCAGGAACTTTGCTTGAGACAATCCCTGCCCTTAGAGATTCAGTCAAGACGGAGACAGACACAGAGTATTTTATGATATCAGAGAAGGGGAACCTACCTACCTCAGCCTTGAGACCCCAGGAAAGGTTCCCCAGCCAAGATAACTGGTGAAGGATGCATAAGCCAGGGAGAAAAGTAGGGAGTGTCATGAGTGAAGGAGGCATTGAAACAGTAGGGATATCTCCCTTTTCTTCTATTTTGTCACTTGTCCAACTGTTTAGGAAGTGACTCTTTGAACAATATAACAGAACAGAAGCTAAAAATAATGAATGTCACCACTCCTTCCTTTTATTTCACTGCCTGTTTTTAAAGGTTAAATCTTCTAAAGACTGAATATCTTACTACTAAGATTTCTAATAATTATCCGAATTTCAAAATTTTGCTGATACAATTTTCATCTACAGTGAAACTACACATTAAAAGTTTTTTTTTTTTTTTTTTTTAATTTTCCTGGCTGAAATTTTAAACTTGTTTTAAAGAATTAGGAAAAGTATATAAATGTGAGTTTGTTAATACAGAAACCTTTTGTGTTAAGGTTTTTTTGTAAAAATTGTGAGGTAAAATTGCAAGGGAGGTAAGATATTTGAGGAATATATAATATTCTGTTTTCTAATTCAAGTGCTTTTTATCTTTACAGCTGCAATTTTTGTGACTGAATAGGAAAAAAAAATGAGTTTGGAGACTTCAAATAGAATTGATGCTCAGAGTTTCAAAGTGAGCCACCAGTACCAAACCCAATGCTTACTCATAACTTCTCTTCCAAAATGTGTAGCACAGCTGTGAAAGTGAACATTAGGAATGTGTACTACCTTAGCTGTTATCCCTACTCTCAAAATTGTGGTGTATTTGGGTTATTTGTGTGTTGTACGACGTAAACAATGAATGGATCTTTCTGACGCCTTCAGTGCTTTTCTGGACCTTGCCCATGGACAGATGTTGCAGCTCTTGTGTGGCCATTTGGAAAGATGTGTCTGTGTTTTTTGAAGGTTTCAATGTATATATAACTTTTGGACAAAACCTAAACTCTCCCCATAAGTTCTCTTTTTCTTCTGTATCTCCGTTACAAGCATAGTGTGATAATATCAAATAGTAAGGGAAAAAAAAACTCTTAAATATACAAAACTTTTTCGGTGTGGAGTACGATTTTCCAATCACAGGAACTTCAGCTGTTGTGAGAAATGTTTATTTTTGTGGCACTGTATATGTTAAGAAATTTTATTTTAAAAAATATAAAGGTTAACGTCCATAATAAATACTTCTCATTGAAGCTACCTTATCAAGAATGAAAAATCATATGGGAAGAATTCCATGTTTGTCACTGCTGTATTAAAATATATATTTTAATTATATTTGACAGATTTTGCATCCGAATTGACCTATTTATTCATTCTTGATTAAATGCGCTGAAAAGTAAAAGGTCCATTTCTGTCATGTCATTGAAAAAGCAATTAGAAATGTGCACTTCAAGTGATTATGAAGGCACCCTGAGGTACATCTGTAATTTAAAAAATATTGAAAATATTTTAATTTTATTGTAGGTTTATGTACATCTGTTGATTTAGTATTTCTTTGTGTGTTCTGTAGACTAGTGTTCTTCCATTCCTCAATTGAGCTTAAAGTAGGTTTTGTTGTACCATTGTGACTAGGATTTAAACTAATTCAGAAAACTGTATCCTTTACTGTACATACTGTATTCTTTAATTTTTAATTTGTTGTCATACTGTCTGTGCTGATGGCTTGGCGTAAGATTTTGATGCATAAACGAGGTCACTGTTGATCAGTGTTGCTAGTGGCTTGGCAGCTCTTCGTAAAAGCATATTGGGTTGGAAAGGTGTTTGCCTGTTTTTCAAATTATTTAATAGATGTATGGTACCATTTAAAACGTGGTTGTGTCTGAATTTACTGTGGGGATAACATACATTGTAATGGGGAAAATTACCTAAAACCAATTTCAAACCGGCTTTTCTTTGTATTTCAGTTTAAAAACCCAGTGCATGTACGCCCTCTGAGATGCAATAAACACCTTGAACAAAGAAAATGCAAACATAACCTTTCTCTCTTTGATTATTTTTTAGAGGAAAAGTGCATTTCAAATAACATACCTAACATATTCAAAATACTAAAATTTTAAAAATATTCAGGAAGGACTTTCTTTTAAAATATGCAATTAAATTCTTATAATAGTTTTGTGAGACCTCTATGACTTTAGTTCACGTACACACTTGTGCATGCACACACACACACACTGACACAAAATCTAGACTAGCCTCTTTTAATTAAATTCCGTGACTTAATGTATAATACTGGCAATTCAGACCCACCCAGTGGCTCTGCAGGAGAAAGACCTAAAAATCTGCTTCCATAAAGATTACAGCCAAGAAAAGCCTACAAGGCAGTTCTGCTTTCTCACATGGGGTCAGTATGATTCGAAACCAGCCCAACGGCACTCAACAACAACCTGCCTACAACTAGATTATCCTAATGATAATAGCTTTTCAAAAAAGTAGTCTAATTCAAATAGAAGTATTTATCAAATAAAGGTATATTCTTATTTCTACATTAACACTGTCTTTCCCTTAGGTAAATGGGATTTATATCTTGAGAACTAACTTTTAGAAGTTTGTTTTTGATTATATATTATGATTTTTATATATTACATTTTGATTATATATTGCTTTTTGGGCATATTATAATAAAAACATTGTTTTTTAGGTTGTGACTAATTTTAAGTTTAATATTGCATTTTTATGTTAGTACAAAAAAGCTTTTTTTCGTCATTGACTAGCCCATGAATATAAAAAATATAAATTCTTAACAGGAGAAAGCTGCAAGAACATAGTTTTATATCAGACCCTGAAACCTTGATGTGGTGAGATTCTTGATGTCATTGTTAGGAGAATTGTCTTATAGATGAGACACTGGATGGAGTCTTCTGGGTAGTCAAAAAAACTACCCTTTCTGGATAATTGTCAAGACAGGTTCAGTTTACTCCTGGAGTTCTTCCACATGGTGAGCATTTCTGTAATGGTTTTACCCTGCCTTTCTAGCCTCATCTCTGCCTCACCCCAACCCTCCGCGTGCATGCACACATGTGCAAACACACACTGTTTCTTGCATGACCACACCAACTACTCACTTCAGAGAATTACTAAGCACTTTATTGGTTCACACAGGGCCATCTGCCTGAAATTACCTCAACAACCTCACAATGCAGCCAGATTCCACTTATATCTTCATGGCCCATTCCTGCTCCCCTCCCTATTCTTCACAGAGCACGACTTCATAAGCCTTTATGCCATTTACCCTATTGTACTGTAATTAGCTGTGAAGGCGTCCTCTGCTCTGGCTGATGATGAGCCGCTCCAAGGCAGGAACCATCATCTAGACATTTATCCTCAACACCTAGCACTTTGGTGCCAAGTAAGTGACTGAGGGATGAATGCAAGTATGTTGATTCTTAGAGTTCTCTTCACTTACCTGTATACGGCCGGGCTATTACTTTATTTCTGATTACTGAAAAACACCTTGCATATAGTGCATTTATTATCAAAAGTTATTAGAGTTTTAGTAGTTCTTTGTCAGTCCTTGTAATACAAGAACCAACACCAGTGAAAAACCCACCTTGAGTTTAAGATTTGAATCACTTTATGCGTGGTGTAATGATTGCAGAGGGTGGTTCTCACTATTAAAGTGCCTCCTTAGCTCCCTGTCTTTTATGTTGTTAACTGCACTTAAAGAAAAAAAAGACCAAAAACTTTTGGGGAGGAGTCATGAGGTTGAGATGAGGAGGAAAGGAGTAGACAAGAAATGAGAAATCCATTCACAAAAAAGATAAATTGTGCAAAAACTTATTTCTGCCTGCAGGTAGACATCTTTCACAAGATGTTCCTGAATTTTCATTGGTAGGAAAGGGCATGGTCTTGCAACAGCGATTACAGTATTTCTTGTGTGAAAATCAAAACGAGTGTTGATCTTAGTTGAAAAGTCACATTCGTTTATATTTTTGAGGCAACATGTTTTGTGATAGTTTGTTATCTTAGGATTTAAGGAAATTTCTGTTTCTCAGAGCCTTGCTGGCCACAGATTTCATCCTTGGATACATTATTCAGATCTCCTCTGAGTGGAAACATGAGGGAGTAGTGATCTGTAATTGAGTAGCATGGTAGTTAACCTTAGCTGAACTCTCAGAGTTGCAGCACTAAGTCATCTGAGTTCATTTCCACCGTAAGACATACATGTTCAAACCATTTTGCAACATAAAGATAATAGATATTCTATGATTAATTTAAAGAGAAGCGGTTCTCAAACTCTTTGGTCTCAGGACCCCTTTACACTCTTAAAATCTTAGAACCCTGGAAGCTTTTGTTTATGTGAGTTATATCTACCAATATTTACTGTATCAGGAATTGAAATTTAAAAAAATTAAAATATCTGTTTATTAATTTATTTAAAAATAACAATAATAAACCCTTACATGTTAACCTAAATAAAGCATTTTTATGAGAGATAATTTTCCAAAAAAAAATAATAATAATTAGAAGTGTGGCCATTTTTTTTGTATCATTTTTGCAGATCTCTTTAGTGTTAGACTTACGGGAAAACAGCTTCATTCTCACATCTGCTTCTGCATCCAATCTGTTACAATATCCCACGTCATGTAGCCTCTGGAAAACTCTACTGTGGGTACACTTGTGAAAGAATGAGTGTCTTAATATTATTATGAAATAGTTTTGACGTATTTGACCCGATAGAAAGGGTCTCTGGAATCTCCAGGGTCCCCAGACCACATTTTGAGAACCACTGCTTTAGAGCTAGAAGAATTGTTTTTATGGTCTTGGAGAGAAAAATTTACTGGTTAATATATTAGTTTGTTTTTTTTTTT
>NW_004444090.1:1488085-1495321 GCF_000243295.1 Trichechus manatus latirostris
TTTTTTTTTTTTTTTTTTTGTGAACATAATACTCCTACTATCACCACTACCATTTGTTGAGTGACTTTCCAAATGGCCACCACCACTACCTTATCTAACATTACTTTTGATGTGACGCTGAGTCTTGTGCAGGAACCTGAGTACATGTCAGACAGCATGAAAGGGAATCCTTGCTCAACCACCAACTGTTACCTTAGGCAAGTTGCTTAATTTCTCTAAATGTTAGTTTTCTCATCTGTTAAATGGGGAAATTTCTACCTATGTACTTATTATTAAATGAGATAATACATGGAAATAATTACACAAAGTAGTACTCAATAAATATTGCTGTTATTTTAAATTATTATGGTTATTTTTGCTACAGATTTTGTTCTTATTTGTCTGTAATTGTAAGAATACCAAAGGATAGAGAAGACAAAAATATAAAAATATTCAATGATAAGAATTCTTTAATAAAACACAATCACAAGAAGTGCTAAATGTGTTTAAAAATTTAGGAAGTATGAGTGCCTGTTACACATACAGATACAACTCACATCCTGGTCTTCTGTTACCACTGCCGCTGGGGGACGGTGCACCAGCTGGGAACGGGGCATCTGGGCTGGGCACCAAAGGCATCTACCACAGGCTAAACCTGAATTCCTGCAGACTCCTTCTTAGACACAGTTTCCCGTATCTAATGACACTTTTTAAGAACATAAATGAAAGATAACAATGGGTGCTTTTGACTAATGCTAGAATTGACAATATTTCTATTTGGGGAATTCTTTGAGATCGGAAAGTTTAACAAATATGCTTTGTAGACTGAAGGTGATTTTTTAAAACACTAGAAAAAATATTTAATGGTGAATTAGACTAAGATGGAACATACCATTGAAGTTGAAATACCCAGAGCAGACATGGCAGTGTGGTGTAGGGTGCAGCCATCAGGGCTGGAGGGAGGAGATAATTTTGAGCAAAAGCCTGTGGCTGTAAGAGACCATAGCCTGAAACAACATCTGCAGACAGCATCCCGGCAAATGAGCAGGGCCCAGAAGGGCACCCTTCTAACAAGGACAGGAAGGACAATCATCTCTTAGTGATTGTGTCCTCTGCAGTTAAACCAATCTTGAGTGCCAGATTCAGCTCCAGGAACCCAACATCCTTGTGGTTCATCTCTCTCTTTCAGAGTAGGGAACAGCTCTGGGGTAAGTCAACTAATTTTTATAATTTGCAATTGTATTTGTAAAACCCAAATAGGAAAGTAAACCTTGCTGCCTGAAAAGCCTTATAAATGTGTCCTGGGGAAAGTTGGAGTCATCTGCTATTTTGGGTCACCTGGATTTTGGCACTCTATTGAAAAACGGAGCCCTGGTGGCACAATGGTTAAGAGCTCGGCTGCTAACCAAAAGGTCAGCAGTTCAAATCCACTAGCCACTCCTTGGAAACCCTATGGGACAGTTCTACTCTGTCCTATAGGGTCGCTATGAGTCAGAACCGACTTGACAGCACATAATGACATTGAAAAACAGGAGATAGAGTTGTGATCATGTATGTAATATATCAGGTATAAATTTAGGACTATATTTTCTGAAAATGTATCCCTCCTCTCGGGAAAAAAAATTATGGCTTCATACTAAATTTTAAAAGGCATTTAGGACAGAAAGCAAAGGTTTAGTTGCTATTTGGGTTCAGAACAAAATATATGACTTACTGATTATGTGTTAACTAATAGATTGGTTCATTATAAAACCACATAATGGTTTTTATTTAATTTTCTCGTCATTTATGTATGGGTATTATCAACCTTACTGATAAATATTCTACAAATTTTTTAACATAACATGTCTAAGAGTAAACTCATTATCTTTTTCCTCAAGCCTAGTTTTTCTGTCTTGGCTTTTGGTCTCACCATTCCATCCAGACCCATCCTTCCATGCCAAGCTTCTGACTTGGGAGACATGACACCCTCAAACTATTCCCTTTCACATTCAGTGGGCTACTAAGTATATTGAACATTCTGTTCCCTGAATGTCTCATATATTGTTCCTCTCCTTGCACTCTCACTGCCACTTTCTTAGCAAAGGTCCTCAGGATTCCTCTGACCCAGCTCAAGGACCCTCTTAACTAAGTTCTTTGCCTCTAGTATATTCCTCACCGAACCCAACCCCAATCCAGCCTAAAGGTTGCTGCCAGAAGGTTTCTTTTTCTAAATTCCCATCTGATCACATTTCTCTGGCTTAAAAACATGCATCAATTCCTGGTCATCGAAAGATTAAAGTCTAAGCTTTCTGGTGCGGTATACAAAGCCTTCAGTGACCTGGAACAGGCCTAACTTGGGAGCTGCATATCTTGCCATTCCTCACCTAGCACATCCTACAACAGCAATCCGCGAACACTTACTGTATCCTAAACACATGGTGGAATGTCACACTTCCACACCTTTACACAGGCAGTTTCTCCCTCTCCACCCCACCCGCCAATCTTCCAACAGACAGACCCAACCTAGGAGTCACTTCCTCTGGGAAACTTTTCATCATATTCTCCCACCCTGCTAGAATTGATTCCTCTCAAATGTGCTTCTTCAGCGCCTTCTACTTACTTCGTCGTTTTCACTCTGTAATTTTCTTTATATAGGACTCCCTTACTAGATTATAAATTCTTTGAGGAAGTGTAGAACCTAGGACTTAAATAACTCTCTGTCCTTGGCTCCTAACATAGGGCTCAATAAGTTTGTTGAACTATATTGAATTGATCTAACTTATAGGGTGGATTATGAATAGAAAAGCAAATATAGATATCTAATTTCCAGGAAATAAATACAATTGGATTTTGTTGTTAATTATAAACTGATCACATATGTTCAGGAATTTTGTAAATTTGAATAATTTCTTACCATAGTAAAACAGTATTATGACAATTCTATTGCTAAAATATTTTTCCATTTTATAAAAATACTGAACAGAATACCATCTTTGTATTTGATAGTTTATACCACCACCTTCCTCCCAAAAGTACTATATTTTTATGCAAATAATACGTGCCTTCTGCATTTGTTTGCCAACCACACCCTCCCCCCCAAAATATTTTCATAAGCGCCACTATGCCCATTTTTTCACATGTTGTCGTTAAAAAAAAAAAAATTAGGATAGCACACTTATGAAGATACCTCCCAGGAGAAGGGTGCAGCTGACAAACATAGAAGGCATGTGTTATTTGCCTAAAAGTAAGATATTTGAGGTAGTTTATAAGAAAAAATATATAAAGTCAGGCAAAGTGGAGAAAACACATAACCCAGAAGAAAAAGACAAACATCACTGGGCACAGAAGGAGAGCTGCGGGGGGTAGAAGAATAATTATTTTAGGAAAGATAGGCTAAGACAGTGGTTCACAAACCTACTAATCACCCTAATTACTTGGATAGCTTTATTATTACATACAGATTTCTGGGATTCCAGGATAGGTCTTGGTGTGGTCCTGGAAACTGGACCTATAAAACAATTTCTGGCCAAACTTAGGAACTACGGCTAAGGGAAACCACTGAAATATCATAAACCCAGTGGACAAATTATGCAGCCCTACTTGGAAGTTACAGATGATCCCAGCAAAAGAAAAAAAAAATCTAAATACTTCAGAATAAGAAAGCCACAAAGAGCATTTTGTTTCCTGTAGCCTAAGAATTGAGACATTTAGTTACTATCATGAAAAGGTGGTCCCTATGGCATGATAATACTCTAGTTTCCACCAAAAACCAGGCTTTCATTTGGCGGTACTTGTAGGAGGGAGATGCTACTATATGTGGGGATATGACCAGCGTGGGCATCTGCTCATGGAGCCACGTCGGTCACATAGTGGCCTGCATGAAGTGGCACAACTGCCCATTTGGCGGGCACAATACTGTTGTTTTCCTAGCCCACAAAGGAGGCCTTTCAAAGTAAATGTTCCAAGAGCAGTGGCAGAATACTAGATTCAGTTCTATCTCAAAAATAACATACTTTCATTTTTAGGCAATGGCTTGATAAAGTGGTACTTTTATTTGGCAGCAAAAAGTTGGCACCAAACACATTCTGATTTTTAACAGAAAAAAAAAAAAGAAACAGCATTTTTGAAGTATTTCAAAGCAAAAATTTTGAAAAATGTGTCAGTTGACTCTTCTAAGACTGTTTAGCCGCAAACTTTTCTAACAACTGATCCATTTCAGGTAGTTTTTAGGGGGAAAAAAATCATGTCTTCCCAAATCTCGCCATTGTGGACTAGAACATCCTTTCTTCTGTGTCCTGAGAATTATGTTGTTTTGTGATCTGGAGTCTGGGTCAGTAGCAGTAGTTTAAATTCTAAGTAAAGCAAAAACATCAAAGCCTTGACTCATGTCAATTAATGGAAAGGGGGAGGTGCTGGTGAGGTGAAGGACTTAAGAACTGAAAGGGCCTGGCTTCTCATTGCTTTCCGGAAGCCTTAGGTACTCCAGGGATTACTCAGAAGGTCCCTGTGTTACTTGCCTAGCTGAGAAGAGGTTAACTCCTTAATGGGCAGTTCTTAGGAAAATGTGTTTTTAGCTATACCACACACCCCAATTAGTTGGAAGTTTAGGAGTAATATAATGGGGTGGGATGGGGGGAGGAGTCTAGTTTCAGAGAACAAAGTTGCATCATCACTGTAATCCCCCAAAACATATACCAGCACACACACACACACACACACACACACACACACACACCATTTCCCCAGGAGTAAATGATTGCAGATCTGTGCTTGCTCTTACGAATCGCCAGTATTTCATAAACATGAGACAAAACAATGTAACTAGTTTATTCTGTTAGGTAATTTCTACAATCTAATTACAATCATCAGCATATTATATTTGGTAAACATTTGCTCTATACAGGGAAGTCTACTATGGTTAGACATTTGAAGGTATTTTATTCCACAGCCTGATTTTTTCCCTCTTTACCACAGGTCCTATATCTGTGTGCCATAGTGCTGTGTGTATGCATATATTGGGCACAGCTGTATGGCAACTTGCAAGTCTAAGTAATACACATTAACAGTCAAAATACACACATATTTTAACTTTTAAGGATTTGTTGGGTTTAATAAAGTACTTGGGAACTATTTTGAGACTTTAGAGATTAGAATTTCATTTGAGTGTAAAAAAGTGAATTCTGTAGACCACTGATATTTCTCTTTTAAATGAGATTTTTTTTTTAAAAAATGTTACTTTTTGATGAAGGTTTTTCTGTAAGGTAATGCCTTCTAAAACTCATACTGAACATAATTTAATCGTATGTTGATGATTCAGTCAGCATTACAAATGTAACATCTATGAGTATGCCTTCAAAGGCTAGTATGGTTCACAGAGCTACTTGTACCAAAACTGAATAGCTCCAAACTACTGTAATTATATAATTCTCATATCTGTGTTTTTAATAGTTTAATAGTTTTTCTGCATTCTTCTCTGTCAGACTGTAACTTCTTAGGATTATTGTAGACTTGCCTCAGCAGCTGCCTTCTAATTATAGTCTGAGAAATCAGATAACCAAACTTTTTAAGATTATTTCTAGAGTTAAAGTAATTTTGTGGCATCTATTTTGGTTATTGAAATGGAAAATGTTTTTAGATTAATAATTTTTGTTGGATAATTGAAATTATCAGATTTGGATATTCTAGACAGTGAGATATTAATTTGTGTGGTATATTATAAATTACTGATGAAATTAAATGTAAAATATGTAGAAGCATAAGGGAAATGAGTAGCAGTTGGACTGAGTAAAAGCCTAGAGAAACTTTTTAAACTCATCTGTGTTCAGTTGGAAACCCTATGGGGCAGTTCTACTCTGTCCTATAGGGTCACTGTGAGTCAGAATCCACTGGATGGCAACTGGTTTCTTTTGGGTGCTCAGTTGTGTGAAGAGTTTCCAAAGTATTCCCCTACCTGTGCCACGTGCATGAAGGTATACAAAGCTTTTGTTATATGAGTACATACACAGGATTTCAATAACATCAAAGCAAATTTGATTACTGGTAAAATATTCAAAAATACAGAAATGTGATCATATAGCCTCGGTTTGGTAAAAGCACAGTGAGAGGCAATAATGGATCATATGATCACACTGATGGCAATGTGGATTGAAGTAGATATTCTAAGTGGCCCAGTGCTTGAGAAAGTGAGTGGATTTTTAGGTGTTTTTGGAAATTTTTAAATATTACTAAAGTGAAAAGATTGTGAAGACAGTTTTTGAGGCAGAGGTTATCTGATTAAATATTCACATGGCAGATAGAGAGGATGAAGAGTAACTGCAGGAACCTGGCCCCTATTAGTGTGAAGCCACTCTTATCAGAAACACACAGGAATCAGTAGGGAATGTGTTAAATAACTAATTCCTTAAGTTGCATGCTACAGTGTTGGGACATTAAAATTCTCATTGCAAGTAAAAATTTCCATTATTTAAATGCGTATCTATATCTTTGCCACAATATACAACTAAGACAAATGAGGGCAATGGTGGTTCTCGCCTTCCATGAAAGAGATCTGGGTTTGATTCCAGCCAATGTACCTCATGTGCAGCCACAACCCATCTGTCAGTGCACGCTTGCATGTTGCTGTGATGCTAAACAGGTTTCAGCTCTCAGACTAAGACAGGCTAGAAGAAAAGCTTGGAAATCTACTTCCAAAAAAATCAGCCAGTCAAAATCCTGTGGATCACAATGGTCTGATCCTACTGTGCATGGGATCACCATGAGTGGGGGCTGACTCAATGGCAACCAGCAACAACACAGTATTTTGAAACCTTAGCACATAGGAAAAAGTAAGTAATGCCCAGAAAAGTGTAAGCCTCAATGAATACTTGGTGATATTTTTAAGAATGTATTGATGGCCCCCTCTGTGCCAGGTAATAGCACTTGAGATAATAATGATGAAAGTGAAAAGGATATTGGTTGGCCTGAGCTGCCATCCATACAAAATGACTGATATGTTTATGAGTTCCCTGGACCTGCCGAAGGTGCAGCTTGTGGGTTTGGAATAGACACCTTACCTGTGAGTAAAGCAAACCAGCCCATGCTGGGATCACACATTATTTTGGCTACCATGCTCTAGCCAGTTGAGCTAACTGGCTCAAACTGCCAGTTTTTTTTTGTTTTTTTTTTTTGTTTTTTTTAATATTTTATTGTACTTCAGGTGAAGGCTTACAGAACAGATAGTTTCTCTTGTAACAGTAACACACATGCTGTTTTATGACATTGGTTAACAACCCCACA
>NW_004444090.1:1495421-1531464 GCF_000243295.1 Trichechus manatus latirostris
GTTTTGGATCTTGTTGAGGATTGCTCTGTGGCCTAAGATGTGGTCTATTCTGGAGAACGTTCCATGTGCATTGGAAAAGAATGTGTACTTTGCAGCAGTTGGATGGATTGTTCTATATATGTCTATGAGGTCCAGTTGGCTGATTGTGCCCTTTAGGTCTTCTGTATCTTTGCTGAGTTTCAAACTGCCAGTTTTTAAATACAGAAGGGAGTAGACAGGGAATTTCCCTCCCCAGGCTTTATAAGTAGAAAAGAAAACCATCTGAGAGTGTTTGAGTCTCTTAGTTCAATAGTGAATCAATACGGAATTGTGGATTTGCCTATAAACAGACCCCATCTGATGAGAAACATGATTTTACCACTGATTGGACCAAATCTCCTAAATATCTCTCTGCACCTCATGATTTGTCTATTGCATAAAGAGCAATGACCTATCTGGAAAAAATCAATGCTTATTCAAAGGATTAACTGGAGATGGTTTTGCTTATCATTTTTAGTAAAAGTAGGATTTATGACAGGTACTTTTTAAAACCAGTAGCCAAAATATGTTGAATTGTTATGGGGAAACCACAAGAAAGAGTAATGATCCTATTTCCAGGTTATTTATAGCCAAAGATCCACATTCTTGAGATGCCCAGTGCCTTTGTTTGATTGCCTTATCCCAATATTTTTAATTAATGGTCACAATTTAGTTTTGATGAGAGTAAACACCTGATTTACTGGCCTAAGGTCAAAGAATCATGAGTAATCAAAATGGTTACCATTGGGATAAAATGCAAGATAAACACAATGCAATTTTTATAGCAGTAGTGAGCTGAACTACTAATGTAACTGTAACTAAAACAAGTTATATTCCTGAATTAATTTTAATAACTAAATAATATTTAAGTGATGAAAAGTTGTTTCCTTATCAGTGGGCAGCCAATTTAAGGGAACGCGATGGAGGACTGAAACCTAAAATACAAGGCTAAACTAGATGATCTTTATGCTCTTCTGAGATTTTTTCTATGAAATAAGAATACTAACGAATTCTTTGGTCTACAAATAAGAAGGGTAAAAATTTGTCCAGAACTCTAATCTTGGCTGTACATAAGCATTTCAATCCTTTTAAAATGAGGCACTGGGATTTAACTAAGCATATCAAAAAGAAAAATCAATGTTAAGGCTCCTCTGCCCACACACTTATGCATTTGAGAAAGAAAAATAAATATGTTGAGTAAGGGGAAAAAGACAATTTTAAATTTCAGTTGTTTTGTAAGTAGTCATTTCAATTCAACCATTGTCAAGTTTTTCAAAGAAATAACTCAGTACAATCCTTTGAACACAGTAAACACCGTATGTGCATATACATATTTGTTGAACTAAGTGAATTCAATTTAATTTTCTACTACAAATCAGATAAGCACAATAGAAAAAATATGTGAAGCAAAACTTTCTGAATTTAATTTAGTATGTTTCAGTGGACCTGTTGGTCCTAAATAGGTCATGATTTATTGGTAATAGGAATAGGATGGGAGAACCGAACAAACCTCTACAAATCAAATCAGTTAAATTTTTTAATTTAGAAATCTGTATAGTACAATGCTTTTAAGGAAATGATGCACATTCAGTATTTAACCTTATGCAACAGACCATTGACACTAAGCATCCTAAGTTACTCTGAACTTACTCATATCCCAAGAATTATGTTCTAAGAATCTAAGATGAAGATAGTTCCACTCAGCTCTGTGTGTGTATGTATGTGTGTTGTATAAAATTCACCTTGAAAAAATTTTGGTTGCAGTGATTGCAAGATGTTTCCCTCCCCTAAAAAAATTTTTTTGACCAGAACATTAGCCAGAATGATAAAAGTACTACTTGGTGAAATGTGTTTGCAATTAAATAGAATTATATTTTTTATAAATGACACAGTTTATTTAATACTTTTTGAGCACTAAATGGGCAAACCTATAAGACATATATACAGATACAGTAAGAGTTATAACTAATTTCTTTTTTAAGTGTTTTATTGAATCATTTTTAACAGATTCACATTATAAAAGAATGTGTACTTGCATTGAATTTCAGTTATTTCAGACACCATTCACAAAATCATTTTTGTTATAATCTAATATTCAAGGGTATAACTCTCAATTCTTTTTTTTTAAAAAAAAAAAAAAAGCAGTAACTAAAATAAATTTGAACTCAGGCAGAATCAGTGACTTGGGTGAGTCACAAGAGAGTGTATGTGCCAGAGAAACTTTGAGGAAGAGCAGAGGAGAGATCAGGCCTGCAATTCCTGAATTTTATGATGCCCTCAATTACAAATCACTAAACTCTTTATGCAAAATGCCATGAACTAATCTCCTTTTCCATCCAGTCAGCAAATACCTGTGCATTCAAGAAATGTGTGCTGAGTGCCTACTCTGTGTTTTGCCCTGGGGCAGCCACTGGACTCTCAGCTTAGACCCCATGATGGCTGGAGTGGGTGTGCAGCCTTGGTCCCCAAAGAAAATGATCACAACCTTCTCTTAAAAATCATATTGCTAAATTATATTCATTTTTAGGAAAGGACAGATCTAAAACTGTTGATTAGAGAATTTGCCAAAATAATATGCCTGTGGCCTATTAAGACAGCTAAAGTTTGTCAAGGGGGGGAAAAGAAGGCTCTGTCTTTTAAAAAGACCACAGACTACTTGTCCTAAAAAAAAAAAAAAGAAAACCTCGCATATAGTGAGATGTGTAACATAAAATGTTATAATTTTCAATATGTGATGTGTACCATAAAATGTTATAATTTTCAATATGTGATCATCTATAACTTTTGAACTGTCTTCATTATGCATACATGAAAAGTCCCCGTTTTAAATATTAAATAAAAACTTGAGATCTTAAAATGGTAAGCTTCTGTTTTTTCAAACTAGATTTATCTCTTAGAGCAAAATATTTCTAGTCATTTTTAACTAGTGCACACTTCAATTGATATTTTTTTAAAGCAGTGAAATAGTTTGATTTATACAGCTTGCTGTTCCTTCTGATTTGTAATCCTTCCCCCCCCCCCCCCCCCCCCCCCGCCAAAAAAGTAATAATAAAGTTCCTTAGTTTCGACAGAAAACACAGTATAAATACTGAGGGCCTGAGCTGAATGGGTCCACCTCAGAGGACACATGCTGTAGATTATTATCTCTAACCTGATGCTAATCTTGTTACTGTCTACGTCTTTGTATGCAGTGTCACATTTAGTATGCAGCCTGCATCCTATAAGAATCTTCTTAGAGTAGGACCCTGAATAAGTCAATTGAGAAATCACATATTAATTATAGTACCAGTTTGCAGTGTTAAAGGATGTCTAAACTTTAAAAAGTCAGAAGGAAACAAAAGTTCTCCCACAAAGAAAACTTATCACCATGTAAAGAAAAGTATATACTTGACACTGAAGTACCTATCTCATTTCAATATCCATACTTAAAAAATTTTTTATATGTATGAAAATCTACTAACTGTGAAAGAATAGATTTTGTAAAAATGTTGAAATGCCATTGATAGGGTTCAAGTCCAGGCCTAACTTGCTAAGATCAGAGGAGCTGATCTTGCTACAGTAATCAGAACTGGTTTTCTAAGCCATTTTGTTAATACACCGATAATACACGGCATTGTTTCAGGCTTCTGTTAGCCGTAAGTACAATTGGCATCATTCCCATGAATCCAGAGGCAAATCTGTGCATACTTGAGGGGCGTGATGCGTACAGCCACGTTGTAGTCCTTCTGAACACCGTGGACATCCACCCACTGGTGGCCTGAGTAGACTGCAATGATTTTGCGCTTCCAGTTCTTTTTGTCTGGCTCTTTCAGACGCAGATAGACCCCAGAGCCACTGGAGCCGGTCTCTGCATCACAGTATTGATAGAGGAGATCGTTGGATTCATCAGACACACTACAAAACCGATAGACTAGCTGATCAGCCCTGTCATTATCAAATCCTGAGAAGTGGATCATTCCACCTGGCATCTTCTTGATGGCTGGACTGATTCCTAGTTCCATGTATTTCTTTTTGTGAGCACGTTTCAGCTCCAGAAGAGCATAGTCATAGTCCAAGGCAGCATCTCCTCTCCCTCCTCTTGCCCAGCCTTTTGGAATGTGGGTATTCTTGACCCGGGTCCACTGGAAGGAGGGCCTCCCCTCGACAACTCTCTGACGCCGACCAGGTCCTTTTCTTCTTCTTCCACCCTGGCCTCTCTCTTTCAGATTCTCTTTGGTGCCCTCTCTCTGGTTGTCACCATTAGCTTCTCTACTGCTCCTCTTAGAACCTCTACGTTTCTTGCCACCACCTTTATTTCGCATCTTCAACAATCCTACTCTTAGCTTTCTACTCCCTTTGATATAGTTCTTTCCGTCATGAACACAGTGGGCAGCTGTTAGAACATGATGAGGGGAAACTAGAATGCCACTACAGCCCGTGGAGAGCTTCACAGCTGTACTGAAAGGGAAATTGGTTAAGAATCTTTTATCCAGGATGCTGAACCTGCTGTCTGTGCCATACACCTGTCTCTTTCTCCTAACAGATGCTCCTTTTGTGGTGAAATTTTGAGTCGACTCAAGGACCAAATCTTCAACTTTCACTCTGGTCAGGGTTCGAGTGCTGTTCTCAAAGACAGTCTCATATGAAAGGGAATCCTCTAGTTCAGAAAGGCTGGGAGCTGGGAGTTCTTTCTGGCATTCGATGCCACACACTCTGTTTAACACCATCTTAGCATCTGCCTCAAAGATGGGGCTGGTGAGATGGAAAGTCCTTTCACTGACAACCCGGGGTATTTTTCTTAAGTGCCACATAAAATCTTGTTCCATTTCAGAGCCATCAATGAGGATCCATGCAAGGGTGAAAAGTATCAGCCAAAATAGTATATTTTTCATTTTGTTCTTTTATTTTGTCCTTAAAAACAGAAAAAGAAAAGGTTTACAACGTTTACTTTTTAAATATGTTACTTATCCAATTTCATTTAGGTCTTGGGTCTAAATGCATCTTCACCACAAATAGGAGTCCTTATTTTCACTTTACTTAGATTTACTGATTTATTTGATAAAAACTCTGCTAAGTAACTGCATACAGATTTCCAAAATCAATGAACTGTTTTTCACTTACCCTCCCCTCCACCTGTCATTGCCACCTTCAGCTCCCCAGACACCCAATGCCTGGGAGAGTAAGATGGGGCAGCAAACAGGGGCCCCCAGTTGCCTACGCCATACATCCTTCCTTCCTAGATTTCCTAGAATCTTATTTCCAGATGATTTAGAAAATAAGGTAGGAGCACGTGTCCTAAATTATTTCTCCTCACTTAGCTCGTTAAAAGCAAGGATCATAAATTCATTGTCTCTAGAACATAAATGAGTACAGAGCTCAAAAAATATTTATTGAAATACACTGAATTTCCTTGCACCAGGGTGTACAGGCCAAGGTGATGTAAAGGTGCCATGTAAATCACTGGATAATGTTCAAAAAAGCAGAAGAGGTCATAAATGGGTTAATGCGCTATTGACCTGCTTTGATTTTTTACAAGCAGAGCCATCCTTTTTTTTTTTTTTTCCAACAAAAGTTGTGCTTAGATCCACCATCTAAGTGAAACAACACGTGAAAACGCTTCTTAGTGGGATTTTACTGTGTTTTAAAATTAGTTGTGAATTTGTGGAGCACCAGCTATGGTTCTGGATTCGCCGCTTGGAGAATCATGATCATGGTTAGATACAATTCCATTCATCATGGTCTCATTGTCTAAGAACAGTGCTTTTGTGTTGAAAATGTTTTTAAAGTTACCAGTACTTGGTAAATTATATAATACCTCTTAAATTTACATCTTGCACTTTTTTCCTGCTTCTCCAGGCTCACTGGCATATAAATGCATTGATTTATTAGAGCTGATGTTTGTCAGCTGTTGTTTTTGTTTTGTTTTGTTTTGTTTGGGGGTTGGGGTGGTAGCACTCTTTGGAGCAGGAATTTTCAACCTCTGTGTCATTTATTTGTGAGCTATGATCCAAATCATTTTAAACTAATAGTTAAAATATCAAGGCTTGCAAATGATTTGCACTTTTTATAAAGCAGGGGCAATTCAAGTTTAGATTATTCCTACAATGCCTTCAGTCTCAATGCTGTCTGATAAGATTTTTTTGCGTGGAAAAGAAAGCTAATGAGGAATGTTAGGAATGACCCACAGCCCAGAGTACACCCGCAAGACCCTGTGCACTGGCATGAAATGCAAAATTCATCTCTGATGCATAGGGACACCCCTTGATACAGTAGAGTTGGTTCTGCCATATACAAGAACATAACTTTATTAACTAATAATATTCTTTTGATAAAACAAAAGAAAACCCACATGCTATGGGTTAATTGTGTCCCCCAAAAGATATGTCGAAATCCTAACCCTCAGTACCTGTGAATATTACTTTATTTTGAAATAGGGTCTTTGTAGCAGTAATCAAGTTAAAATGAGATCATACTGGATAAAATCAAAACCAAACCCGTTGCCATCGAGTCAATTCTGACTCATGGTGACCCTATAGGACAGAGTAGAACTGCCCCATAGGGTTTCCAAGGAGCAGCTGGTGGATTCGAACCGCCGACCTTTTGTTTAGCACAGCTGTAGCTCTTAACCACTGCGCCACCAGGGGCAGACCTTAATCCAATGACAGATGTCCTTATAAGAGGAAATTTGGACACAAAGACACAGAAACAGAGGCAAGATGGCCATGTGGAGAGACAGGCAGAGATTGGAGTTAAATGCTGCCACAAACCAAGGGAAGCCAAGGATTGATGGCAACCACCAGGAGGTAGAAGAGGCAAGGAAGGATTCTTCCCTAGAGCCTTTGGAGGGACCATACCCCTGCCAACACCTTGATTGTGGGCTTCTAGCCTCTAGAACTGTGAGACAATACATTTCTGTTGTTTTAAGACACCCATTGGGTGGTAGTTTATTATGGCAGCAGTAGGAAACTAATACACATTAATCTGTTTATTGCTTAAACATGATATGTTCAACAAACCATGACATATAATTAATTTGAACCATCATACATTTGAAAATATTAAGCAAACTTAGAATAATCTTTATCATGATTTGGCATCAGCAAATTTATACAGAAGTTTTGCAATTTCATTTTTCATCTGTTCACACTTGTATGTTGAGTAATGGTGATTCTGTTGAATATTATTTTGTAATATTTCCTAAATAGCTTGTAATTTTATTTTGAAGACAAGACATTCTCTTCTGTAGAGAGTGAAGTATTTTGTCAAAAAAAAATCAATAAAGAACATACTTCAGAAAAACCTGCACTCATGAAAAATTTTCTAATCATCATAGCAAATTTGACTGTATACAAAGCAGTAATCATATTGTATTCAAGTATAAGTTGAGCTACTTAGTATTTTCTTTTGTTATCTTCTATGCAATCTTCAACTGACAATTTTATCAATTTGTTTAAACTGGGTTGGAGTGAAAAAGGCTAACAACTTGGCAACAATTATGGGCCCTTGAAATTGTATGTTTAACTGGATAGCTCCCAAGATGAAAAATTGTCTTTGCCTTAAAATTTTTTTATAAGCATCAGTTATTTGGTGCCCTTAGCTGATCAATGGACCAAAATGAATTATGAAAAGAGTATATTTTTAATCTAATTGATCCTTAGCAAAATTTTAATCAAGGGAGTTTTTTTTGGGGGGGGTATGGGAAACAAAAATTGTTAAAATTGATATTTCATTTAGTTTTTAAGACAACAGCTATTCATTATGTACTTACTGATTTCATCGAAGTCTGAGAGTCAGCCAGTATCATGGCAAGAGATACAAAGAATCAACTGGTACATTTTAACACTTGATAGGTGGTGCTAATGGTTACCGCATTCTGCTGCTAACCAACAGGCTCTTGGTTCAAGTCCACCCAGAGGCCCCTCGGAAGAAAGTCCTGACAATCTACTTCTCAGAACTCAGCCATTGAAAACCGTATGGAGCACAGTTCTGTTCTGACACACATGGGGTCACCATGAGTCAGGGTCGACTCGAGGATAACTGGATTTGCTGATGATCTGCAGAGTAATCAATGTGTGAAAGGCATCCCTGGGCAAAGTAGAAGAAGTCTAAATCATGTGGTACTATGGCATCGTTTCCCCAGTTATCTCTTACTTTTCCAGTACTATTTAATCTTTCAACTGTTTAGATTATTAGGGATTAGAAAAGCAGAATATAAATATCAAATGGTAACTGACAAGATGATCTTTTACCATACAAATCATTGAACTCGAATATAGATCTCAAATATAGAATTTCTCCTACTCTTTACCAAATAAAACCTATGCCGTGTGCCATAATTTCTGCAGCAAGACTTTTAAGAAAGCCCCATTGGAGCTGAATTGTATTCAAGTATAATTTCATTTGTTTGGTAAGTTCATCACACTGATTTTTAAATATATTAGTCTATTCGAAGACTTGGCCAGTAATTTTGAAATTTTCAACTTCATCAGTCCCTTTTGAGCCATGCTTGGTGCAAGGCAATGACTGCGTGGGTGTGGTTTTCCCACTGAGTGTGTGCTCAGGTGAACATCTTCACAGCAGTAAAGAACAGCTGAGAAGCCAAATCTTGGGTGCTCACCAAAAGGAAATACTAAGCCTGTAGTTCTGAGATTGTAGTTCCTGGACCAGCAGCATCACCATCACCTGGGAACTTGTTAAAAATGCAAATTCTCAGACCCGACTCCAGTCCTAGTGTCAGAAACTGCCTATGGGACCAGGCATCTATAGGTTAACCAGCCCGCCAGGTGATTCTGATGCTTGCAAAAGTTTGAGAACCACTGCCCAGCCAGGAACCTGGTGGAGCAGCTTGAGTCACACACCACAGGGTGGTTTTTCTAGGGAAGATTTCTTAACCGAGTTTCAAATGATACTGCACACCTTATCTGCTTCATCTTTGTGTAAAAACCAAATTTATTCTGAAACTTTCTCTTTTCCTATGTTGTTGTTTGTTGTTAGGTGCCATTGAGTCAGTGCTGACTCATAGCAACCCTATGTACAACAGAACGAAATACTGCCCAGACCTGCGCCATGCTCGCAATAATCGTTATGCTTGATCCCATTGCCGCAGCCACTGTGTCCATCCATCTCATTGAGGGTCTTCCTCTTTCCTATGCTAGCAACTGCTAATAATGAATGGTTGAGCCATTTAATAAAGAATAAACGTAACTTACATGTAATCGGTTTAATAAGATGTCTGAGGAAAAAAATCCAATTCAGTAGGCTTGTATGTAATGCCTCCACCAACTGATGCTACAGAGCATGCGAAGGCACTCATTCTCCAGGCCCGTGTGGTGCCCTCTGAGACAGCTCTGCTGCCACGCACCACAGGAATAACACCGTGCCCACATCTATCCTTGGACTTGGGAAGGGCAGAGCCTCATAATGTGATCTCAGAATCACAGTAATAAGAGGACAGGGATTTAGTTAGCCTGTCTAATCTGGCCTGTAATTTAAAATTGGATAAATGTTTAAGGGCACTTTCTTTTGGAAAATCTAAGTTTGCCTTGTGGTAAAATGTCAAGACGACATAAATGATAGAGCAACTCACAGTTCAGTGGAAATGCCCATCATCCAGAAAGCACTAAATCATCGCTCTAAAGAGGTACTGTCCCAATGGTGGGGCAGCTATAATATTTTGAAATGTCTAATGTCCCTTGTGGAGTTCTTGAATGGTAAAAACAGTTAACATGCTCGGTTGCTGAGCAAAAGGTTGGTGGTTAGAGTCCACCCAGAGGCACCTCTGAAAAAAGACCGAGCAATCTACTTCTGAAAAATCAGCCATTGAAAACCCTATGGAGCACAGTTGTTCTGACACATATGGGGTTGCCATGAGTCAGAGTCGACTCAATGGCAACTGGTTTAATGTCGCTAGTCTTCCCCAACCCCTTCCTTTTTTCTGTCTTCCATTATAATTGTGACCTTCACTGTCATTTTCCATATGGCTTGGATACAAGACTTCAAATTTCAGTTTTAATGCAACTGAGGTCACAGTCATCACTCTCCACCATGAGTTAGAGTACACGCATTGATTATGGATGGGTTGGATCATGGAGACAAACATGGTGGAAGGGAATTAGGGAACACTATGGATTGAATTGTGCCCCCCCAAAATGTGTGTCAACTTGGCCATGATTCCCAGTATTGTGTGATTGTCCACCATTCTGTCATCTGATGTGATTTTCCTATGTATTGTAAATCCTACCTCTATGCTTTTAATGAGACAGGATTAGAGGCAATTATGTTAAGGAGGCAAGACTCAATCTACATGATTATGTTGTATCTTGAGTCAATCTCTTTTGAGACATAAAAGAGAAAAGCAAACAGAGAGATGGGGTACCTCATGCCACCAAAAATGAAGAACCAGGAGGGGAATGTGTTCTTTGGACCCTGCCCTGAGAAGCTTCTAGACCAGGGGAGGATTGATGACCAGGACCTTCCTCCAGAACCAACAGAGAGAGAAAGCATTCCCTGGGAACTGGCACCCTGAATTCAGACTTCTAGCCTCCTAGACTGTAAGAGAATAAATTTCTGTTATAGCAACACTAGATAAATAAGACAAGGAGGAAGCAAGAATATCAGTATATGTAGATGAACTCTTACTAGTGGAGCCGCTGTGATTCCACATCTGCACCAGGTCTCTAAATAGAAATGACCGTATGAATACATACATAACTGTAAGAGATGACTTAATACTTCTCTCTCTCTCTCTTTTAGTTTTATGATTTCATAGAAATGTGATGGCTGGTAGTGTTTAGTGTCTTTACCAGCA
Organism: Trichechus manatus latirostris; assembly: GCF_000243295.1. Taxonomy (NCBI): domain Eukaryota; kingdom Metazoa; phylum Chordata; class Mammalia; order Sirenia; family Trichechidae; genus Trichechus; species Trichechus manatus. Next base: position 1,506,226 of record NW_004444090.1, read on the forward strand.
TAGTGGTTAGGAGTGCAGACCAAGGAGTGAGAAGACTCGAGCTCAAATCCCATCATTGCCGCTTAGTAGGTATATGAATTTGGGCAGTTCATTAACCTAAGTTGTGGTTTGCTCATCTTGAAAGTGGGGATAATAATAATCTCTACCTCATAAGGTTATTGTGAGGATTAAATGAGATGATATATGCAAAGAATTACCATTGATCCCAGTGCATAGTAAGCAGTCAATTAGTATGTTATTTTATAACTATTGTTTTTCCTTAATGGGTGAATTAATATCATTTTAAAGCAAGCTATAATATCAGCCAACGCTAGAGTGCTTATAGGTTTCTAAAAAGGCAGTTTTATAGTCAAATATTTTTACTTTAGAATAGTTCCCAACACACTCTCAACCTCCCTTTTTCTTTGCTTTTTTTTGGTCAAGGACAGCTTCACTTTAGAGACTTCCCAAATGAATGTTTTCCTAATTACTCATTTCTGTGACTATCTGTGGCTTTGTAACATGTTTTTCTCCTTTCTTTTAAGCTTGAGTGTGATTAAACACTGTCCAGCCACAGAACACTTGAATTGCATTCCCTATGTCTTATTTATAGCCTAGGTCTACATTAGGAATTCTGGAACTGCATCAGGCCCTCAACCTAAAAAGAAACAGAGTCAATGTCAAAACAATTACTCTAAGGGAGCAATTTACAATGAAAGAAAAACCTAACTTTTGAGTGAGTCTATCTAGAGTGTACAGAATTGTACTATGACATGACATAATTATACTCTAAGGCTCAGTTTCTTTTCTGTTTTGTTTTACCCTGAGCTTAGGTAGAGAAGGCGGACCAACGAAAAATTAGATGTTTGCCCTCTATGTTAAATATTTCAAATGAATTACTTTTCCTGTACATGAAAATGAGAATGTTGACTTACCATGAAAGGATCTACACTGAACTACTTTCCCTACCAGGTGGTAGGGTCACACTTAACATGCCTTTCTTTTCCTTTGTTCCCCACCTCCCCCACTTTATACTGTATAGTGAGGTGGTTGTCCAAATTCATGTGTACAGTGTGTTGCTATGGGACATAGTTTTTTTTATTAATCCATCAAACATTTTCTGGGGGATTGGTGTAGGGACTGCTCAGGTAGATCAATGACCTTGTAGGGCCAATACCAACTTCTACCCTAACGTATGTGTTGTTGTTCTTGGTAGGTGCCACCGAGTTGTTTTCAACTCATAGTGACCCCATGTTACAGAGAAGAACTGCCCCATACAGAACCGCCCCATACAGTTTTCTTGACTATAATCTTTATGGAAGCAGATTGCCAGGTCTTTCTCCCATGGAGCTGAGTGGGTTTGAACCACCAACCTTTTGGTTAGCAGCCGAGAACTTAACTGTCTGGCCACTAGGGCTCCTAGGACAAACCAATGATTGCATAACCACTTTTTTATACTTGGCTGCCCTTTATTTAGCCATCCATAATTGAAACCACCTGCCCCTCCCAACACCACTGCCGATGCTGACATTTACACACATACATGAATATGAAGACATGCACTAGCTATCTTCTCGTCTCTCTTCCTCAACTTTCACCCTCCATCTGCTCAGTAAAGATTGACATATAACAGGTAGACCTTCTGGCCTGGCCCAGATATTCTCAACTGCAGAGATATGTGATGGTTTAGGCAAAAGGCCACAAGCAGGAGAGGGAGAGCATTACTAGTGAGAGTAAACAGGTGTAAAGGGAGCATTAAAGAAGGGGTTATATTTTGGAGAACATTTGTAAAAACTTTAATAGCTTTACAAGTTGGGAGTAGATGGAGTGGGGATAGGTATTGTCATGGATTGAATTGTGTCCCCCAAAAATATGTGTATCAGTTTGGCTAGGTCATAATTCCCAGTATTATATGATTGTACACCATTTTGTCACCTGATGTGATTTCCCTACCTGTTGTAAATACTATCTCTATGTTGTTGATGAGATGGGATTAGTGGCAGTTATGTTAATGAGATCTACAAGATTAGATTATGTCTTAAGCCAATCTCTTTTGAGATATAAAAGAGAGAAGTGAGCAGAGAGACAGGGGGACCTCATACCACCAAGAAAGCAGTACTGGGAGCAGAGTGTATCCTTTGGACCTGGGGTTCCTGCACAGAGAAGCTCCTAGACCAAGGGAAGACTGATGACTAGGGCCTTCCTTCAGAGCTGACAGAGAAAGTCTTCCCCTGGAGCTGACACCCTGAATTCTGATTTCTAGCTTACTAGACTATGAGAGAATAAATTTCTCTTTGTGAAAGCCATCCACTTGTGGTATTTCTGTTATAGCAGCACTAGATGACTGAGACAGAATTTGGTACTGGGAGTGGAGTGCTGTTCTAACAGATACGTAAAATGTGGAAGCAGTTTTGAAACTGTGAATGGATAGAGGACTCAGAAGTAAGTGAGGAGAGCTGTTACACTGGATACGGTGCAGACCGTGAGAAGCAGCAGCAAAGAACGGGCAGCGACAGAGATCTGGCAGGAGCAGAACCAGGAGACCAACACGAGACAGCACTGGAACTCACCCACGGAGCGAGAGAGCTGAGTGCCTTTGTGCAGGGGGCTTCCTGGTGGCGTAGGGTGCCTCCAGGCACTTATCTGTGGAGCTAGGCTTGCCAACCCATGGAGGAAGAGAGCCGAGTGCCTTCTCGCCAAAGTTTACTGGTGGAGTAGGGTGTCTCCAGGCACTTATCGGTGGAGCTACAGAGCTTTGGAACACTTGCCTCAGCAGGGCAGACATGGGTGGTGATGTCCGAAGGGTGGAGAGGCCAAGAAATCAGGAAGCAGAAGCTCAAGAGACAAGGAACACAGGAAGCACAACTCCTCAGTCTCAAAGGATATGGCCATGACTTCTGGGGTCTCAAAGGGTGGAGCCATGGCCTCTGGTGTTTCTAAGGGTGGAGTTGCCACTCAGATGGACTAGGAGAATGGTGTGCCTAAAGCCAAGGGGGTAGAGTTGCTGTCCCAGTGGGCCTGGAAGGCAGAGCTGAAGCCCAGAGCCGAGGGTCTAATGCCAGGGATTTAATTGTGTCCCCCAAAAATATGTGTATCAATTTGGCTAGGTCATGATTCCCAGTATTGTATGATTGTCCACCATTTTGTCATCTGATGTGATTTCCCTATGTGTTGTAAATCCTATCTCTATGTTGTTGATGAGATGGGATTAGTGGCAATTATGTTGATGAGATCTACAAGATTAGATTGTGTTTTAAGCCAATCTCTTTTGAGATATAAAAGAGATAAAAGACAGAAGCAAGCAGAGACCTCAGACGGGGACCTCATACCACTAAGAAAGCAGCACTGGGAGCAAAGCGCATCCTTTGGACCTGGGGTTCCTTCAGAGAGAAGCTCCTAGATCAAGGGAAGATTGATGACAGAGACTTTCCTTCAGAGCTGACAGGGACCTTCCTTCAGAGCTGACAGAGAAAGAAAGCCTTCCCCTGGAGCCGACACTCTGAATTCTGACTTCTAGCCTACTAGACTGTGAGAGAATAAATTTCTATTTGTTAAAGCCATCCACTTGTGGTATTTGTGTTATAGCGGCCCTAGATAACTAAGACAGGTATGTTATGAAGTACAATTTCCAGCCCACTTTAGGCACTTGATGAGTGTACATCACTAACTGAAGCATTGAATGCGGGTGACACTTAAGTTACAAGCAGAATGGTATCACAGGGATGAGAAAATAGTGTCAGTGACATAATAAATATGGAGAGTAAGAACTGGGGTATTTCAATGATTATGGACGTTGAAGTCAAACTAATTTAAGTAAACTTGCCCCTGATTAGCAGTGTGATTTTGTGAAGGTTACTTAATTTTTTTGAACTTTAATTTCCACATTTGTTAAATAGGGTATTTTAGAGTATTTTTGTGAGAAACTAATCTGATATATACAATACCTAGAGCACAGTACCTACTCAATAAATGGCAGAAATTATTACTCTTATTAATGTCAAAACCAATCAACCAAACCTACTGCTGTCAATTCCGACTCATAGTGACCCTGTTGGACAGAGTAGAACTGCCCCATAGCGTATCCAAGGCTTTAAACCTTTATGGAAGCAGACTGCCACATCTTCTTCCCACAGAGCTGCTGGTGGGTTCAAACCAACAACCTTCAGTTAGCAGCCGAGTGCTTTAACCACCGAACCTTAGTATCAAACACTGGGAGTCAAAATGTGGCTGAATATTTACAAATTATTTGATGCATCTCTAACTGCTGTATAGCTCGTTGTGGTAGTCCACATAATGGCCCCCACCGATGTCCACATCCTAAATCCCCAGGACCTGTGAATAAGTTCCTTACATAGTAAAAGGAATTGTGCAAAATGTGATTTTGATATGGGGAGATTAGCCTGGATTACCCAGGTGGGCCCAGTGTAGCCATAACAGTCATGAGAGGGAGGCAGGAGGCTCAAGAGAGCAGGGCTTCGAACCAGTTCCTTCCTGTTCGAACCCCTGCTGAGAACTTGCATTTCTAACAAGTTCCCAGGTAATATGCTAATGCTGCTGGTTAGGGATCAATTCTGAGAACCACTAGTAGAGCAGTGGTTCTCAACATTTATTATATGTAAGAATCACCTGGGGATGTTATTAAAATGTAGATTCTGATTCAGTATATCTGGGCTAGAAATTTAAATTCTCAGCAGGGGTTCCAACCAGAACGAACTGGTTCGAAGCCCTGCAAGAGAGTGAGAAGGAACTATGAAGATGGAGGCAGAAGTTGGAGTGATGGAGAATCATGAGTCAAGGAAGGCAGGCAGACTCTAGAAGTTGAAAAAAGGCAAGGAAACAGATTCTTCTCTAGAGCCTCCAGAAGGAACATAACCCTGTCGACCCATTTTAGACTTCTGACCTCCAGAACTTTAAGATAGTGCTGTTGTTTTAAAACATTAAACTTTTGGTAATTTGATACAGCAGCAATAGAAAACTATTATAAAGGTAAGAATCTAGTTTTTAAAATTGTCTGCCCTGGATGTTTAAAAAGAATTAGTAGGGAATGATATAAAGTGGAAAAGAATGTATGGTTCAGAGACTTAAATGAAAATTTTCATTTTAAGGAAAATTATACAAATAAGAAAATTTAGAACTAAAAACAGAAGATCATGATAAAACTTTAGGGTAGAATGGAGTAGTACTGCTGGAGAGAATTGGAAACAGGCACATAAATTCATTAAATGCATTCTCAGTATTTATTATACTGTGCATCAGTTCAACACCACTTTCCTTTTTTAACAATCTCTCTGACAGTCCTTCTTAGCTATCAAAATGGACTAGAAAATTTCTAGGATCCTTCCAGATCTAAAGTCCTCGATAAAACCACAAATGAGAAACTCAGTAACTTACTCATTAACGATCTTCTGTTGTTTCTGTTGTTGTTAGTTGCAATCAAGTCAATTCTGACTCATGGCGACCCCAGGTGTTCAGAGTAAAACTGCTCCATAGGGTTTTCAAGGCTGTGACTTTTCGGAAGCAGATTGCAAAGCTTTTCTTCCGAGGCACCTCTCAGTGGGTTAAAACCGCCAGCCTTCAATTCTCAGTCCTCTGGGGTAGGAATTTGCCTGCTATTTGTGTTGCTACCACTAGATGGCAAAGTTAGCGTGGTGACGGCAAATGTAATACAAGCATTTAAACTGTTTGCATTTATTCAGCTGTGAAATAGTTTATTTTAAAAGTATGTGGGGGGTGAGGGGGGATCCAACTGGTTAATAATATAGTAAATGGTTGAAACATGTGGACTTTATCACATTAAGAAAACCCGCTTACAGTCCACAGAGCCCATGCTAATGAACTGCGGGCTGATAATGCTGTCTACAGCCGGAAAATTTTCTGGCAGGTGGTTTTCCAAAAACTGTTGCAGTGCCAGCACATTTCCATCATGACCTACAGCACTGCTAAATCGTCCCCTAAATATGCTGCAATTCATTTCAATACACTAAGGAAAATCTTCAACCTGCCAAATATTTCATATATGTTTATCAAATACTTTATAACCCATTACTGAAAGATAAGTTCTCTGCTGATTCTATGCTGAAGATAAATGGCAAGAAAGTTCATCGACAGCATGCCAACTTCTATTCAAAATATCATATCCACAGCATTATTTTCAAATTTAATTTCAGGAATGGAGACAAAATAATGTCTGCTTAAAATTTTGGCAGTATTTGAGGGAAAGGGAGATGGTAAAGTTACACATTTGATTATTTTACAGTAACCCAGAACTTCAGTTTCTCTTCACAATAAAAAAGAAAATCTTTTGTTTTTTAGCTGTTTTTCCAGGACATGTACATTTCAATTTATGCAATGGGTGTGCTGTGTGTAAATCAAATTTGGAGTGAATGGCAGTAAGAGAGCCTGAGGGAACTCCTTGATGGCTCCTTCAAGTGCCGACTTAAGAAGTACACAACATATGGCTCCTAATCTATCTTTATATCTTGTAAATTGAGCTTTGAAAGCACAGAATATCTGTAATTATATAAGGTTTGCTACTTTCCAGGCTTTAAAACATATGATCACAATGTGTTTAACTTATCATAAAGTCATCCGTTTTGCCTATTTGCTTATTTTAACTAAGCAAAGTTATAAAATAATGACTTGCATACCATTAATTTGACTTTGCTGTTTCCTAACCTCTCTGGATCTCAGATTCCTCATCTGCAAAGGGAACTCAATGCTACGTAAAGAATTCCATACATCTGATTCTATAGTGTTAAACTGCGGTATGCTTGCCTTGGTTATTTGAGCATTGGGCAGAGAAATATAAATAAATGATTTTCTCCGTAGGGAAAATAAACTCACACTAGCAATTGTTTACCTAAACATAGAATGAGCATCAACTATGTGCCAAGCACTATGCTAAACAATCTCACATGTAAAAACATGAAAAGAATTCTTAAAAATGTACAGTTTTCTGTGCTATCAGAAAAAAAGGGGAGGCATGGACATCTAGTCCTTCTTACACTAAAGGAACTCTAATTTCCTAACAAAAATAAAATTCCATATGATGCTTGGCTGCTACTTTCAAGCTTAAGTGTCTTATTGGCTGGACTTACAACATTCTCTCTTCTAAAGTACAAACCAGATTCCAAGCATAATTCCCAAGGAGCAAAATATAATTTTGCTAATTCTCTGTAGAAATAAATGTACTTGAGATAAAATGAAAATTAATTTTAGAAGTCAGTTAATAAAAGATAGAAATAAAACCTAGCTTTGACATGCAGCTGCTTTTTGAAAGATGTAAAAGGTCAGAGGAATTGAGCAACAGCATTACTACAACTTTTCATTATAGCAAATTTCAAAACCACACAAAAGTAGAGAGAAAGTATAACACCACCCCCATGTGCCCATAACCCAGCTTCAACAATTATCAATGTTTTGCCATCTTTTTCATCCATCTTCTCATTTTTTTAACTAGAACATTTTCAAGCAAGTCCAAGAGTTTTCATTTCTATTTCACCTTCCCATTTGTAAAATGCTTTCTATGCTCCTTTTCCTGACCCAGGCATCCAAGTTGATAAGAGAGACGGAAGGGAGAAGGAGGGAGGGAAGGAGGGAAGAGAGAGAGAGGGACTCTCACTCACGGTAACCTTGCCAAAGAGGCTTTCAACAAGAGTAGACTTTCCAGGAATGGATTTTACACCTTTTTCAATGGCATCTGTTAATAATCACAAAAATAGAGAGGGTTCCCTCTGGTTCTGCTTAAGTAGAAAGAATTCCATTTATATTCCAATGCAAACATTGTTACTGTTAATATTAAACTGTGCAAAGGCTGGCACACAGAACTGCCTGTTGGAGGGGCAGTTAAGTTTCTTTGAGGTCTAAAAGTGCTAATAAGTTTGATCCCTATCTTTGGAGCCCCTCAAAGAACCTCTCCTTGGGTGAGTCCTGCCTTTTTTCTCAGGGAGACTTCCAGGGTCTAGAGTCTTACCATGGTTGGGGGAGGGGGGTTCCATCCTTACCTGAGAAGCTTATTCGGTCCCCAGGGACGCTGCCCAGCTCGGATCAAAGAGCTCCCGAGGCAGTCACCCACTTTGTCCAGGGAGGTAGGAGGGGCGGGGGCCCAGTGCCAGGAGCCTCAGCTTCGAAGACAGCCAGAGCTGGGGCTACTCTGCCACGGCCAGGCCACCACCACCACCCGGAGCTCGAGGCAGACTGGGGAAGAGGCAAGAGCCGAGCTGTGCACCACAACAGTGCAGGGAGATGGGAGGGGAAAGGGGGCGATGACGCCTAGTGGACAGACGCTGGGGGGAGGCGAAGGGGAGGAGGTGGGAAAGAAACGCGACCAGGAAAGGGAGGGAGAAAGAAGGAACTGGGAGCGAATGAGGGGATTTCCTTGGAAGTGCGGGACTGAACCCGCAACCTCTTACCCAAGCATCCCTACCCACAAAGTGAATTAACTAAGCACTAGGAAAAACCTATAAGTGGATTCACAAGAGATGTCTGTCTCTGTGGTCCTGTGATAGTATGCATCCCCAAAATACTTTCAGGAAAATGCATCAAGTGTGTGTGTAGGGGTGGGGGGAGGGCGGGGAGCGGGGGGTTGGGTGGAGGAGAAGTCTCATTCCGCCCAGCTTGCGGTTTAGACTCCAGCCATCCAGAAGACCCAGGGGAGTTTTCCCCCACCCAATCCTGAAACAGCCTTTTCCGGGGACCTCGCTTCCCGGGAAGCACATCCCACCAAGCAAACCTGAGATGTGTCAGCGCCAAGCTCTAGGGCGACCTCTGGCCGAGGCGCCTGCAGGCGGCCACGCCCAAGAGCAGGACCCTGCACCTCCAGGAGAAATGCAGGAGCACCCCTCGCAACAACCTGGGCTACCTCCAGGGGGAGCGCGTTAGTTTCCCTCTGTCCAGTGAGGGTGAGACTTGGCTGTTTTTTTTTTTTACTTAGGGTAAGTATCCTTTAATGTTGTTTCCCAGCTCAGTCCATCAGAATTGTAACCTCATCCTTTCTCTCTCAATCCCTTTCATTGTCCTCTTTAGAAGAGGTACTCCTTTGGGGTGGGCGGCCGTGTGAGGAAGGAAACTTCTTTATTCAACATTTGTTGTTAGTTGCCCTCAAGTCTAACTCTGACTCGTGGCAACATTATACACAACAGAACAAAACACTGAGGGGTCCTACTCCATCTTCACGGTGGTTGATGCTTGAGTCCATTGTTGCAGATATCATGAAGTGCCTTTCCAACCTAGGGAGCTCATCTTTCAGCACTATAGAGGACAATATTCTGTTGTGACCAATGAGCTTTTCAGTGGCTAATTTTTGGAAGGATCGCCAGGCCTTTCTTTTTATTCTGTATTGGTCTAGAAGTTCCACTGAAACCTGCCACGGTGGGTAACCCTGCTGGTATTTGAAATACAGATTCCGTTGCTTCCAACATCATAGCAACATGCAAGCCACCACAGTTCCACAAACTGACAGACAGGTAGTGGACTGAGCATTTACTGAGCTTCTAATGGGTGACAGGTCCAGAGCCAGATGTACTGATAGAGGGATGAGTAAAAAGACTCAGTCCTGGCCCTGGAAGCAGGGAGATTATATAAGTACACAAGTATTTATAACACAAGATCTTAGCATGTCCTATAACACTTGGTTTATTAGTTACTGCATTTCTCAGGTTTCTGAGTTTTGTTTTTTTTTTAAACAGAACGAGATCAGACCATATATTCATTTTGTTTCCTGCTTTCCTCACTTTGTACTTTCATTATGCATTTACCCATATAAGTTTTATCAGGTATAATATAATTAGTTCTGAAGCTCTCCAGCTCTCCAATTAGATCATAATCTTCTTATGCATCTTTGAATCCCCAGCATTTACCACAGGAACTGGCATACAGTGGGTGCTGATTATGTGCTGAACTCATTGACTGGATTTAATAGAATTGCATAGGAGAAATACAAAAGGCTTTAAAAAAAACCTCAAAGGAGATCTCAAGTTTGGAGGATCCAGGATGGCTTGCTGGAAAGTTTACTTGTCAAATGGAGTGTGAGGAAGTCATAAAGAAAACCCAGAACTCAGAATCAAAAGTCCTGTCTGACACCAAAAAGCTGCATGCCCTGGGCCTTACCTTCTACATCGGTGTTGCAGCGAGCGGCAGAGACAGTAACCATGCTACAACTCTTACAGAGAAGTGGGGCCAGGAGGGTCACTCTGAGGAGTCAACCCGACCCCGCTTCAGTCCCAGGAGTTTATTTTATAGTCAATACAGCAAGCAATAAAGCAATTAACAAAACAATGGGCTTTCGGTGTGGGCAAGGGAGAAGGAATTCAGGTAAACAAGCCGATCAGTAAAGGGACAATAGGTTTGGGAAAACAAATTGTGACAAGTCTCAACATGTTGGAGACAAGTCTCAACATGTTGGGGACAAGTCTCAACATGCTGTGCAGCATAGAGGCCTGTGGGAGCTGCAGTTGTCAATAGTGCAGCCATGTTTAAATGGCATATATCCCCACACATCGGTAACTTGAGAAGTTTGGGATAAAGGAGCTCTTCCATTCCTCTCTCTCAAATATTTTGGGGATTCTAACGCTGCAAAAATCCAGAAGGATTTGGTGTAGACTCAGGTCTGACCCCTTTATTTCAGTCAGCACACAACCCTACCACCATCACATAAAGCAGGCTTCAGGTACTCTCAAGTTTTCACAGCTCCCTTCCTGAGCCCTTTACCCAATCGCTCTTGCAAGCAATTTGTGGATCTGTTCCAGATTATTTTAGCATCAACTTAACTTGTTTTTTTTTTTTTTTTAAATAGCTCTGCCTCCTGTTCATAATAGCCAAAGGATGGAAACAACCTAAGTGCCCATGGATGGACGAATGGATAAACAAACTATGGTATATCCACACAATGGAATATTATGCAACGATAAAGAACAATGATGAAGCTGTGAAACATCGTATAACTTGGTGGAAGCTAGAACTTATTACGCTGAGTGAATTTAGTCAGGCACAGAAGGACAAATACTGTATAAAACCACTATTATAAGAACTCAAGAAAAGGTTTAAACACAGAAGAAAACATTCTTTGATGGTTACGGGGGTGGGGAGGGAGGGTGAGGGTTATTCACTAACTAGATAGTAGATAAGAATGATCTTAGGTGAAGGGAAGGGCAGCACACACTACAGGGGAAGCCAGCACAACTGGACTAAACCAAAGCTAAGAAGTTTCCTCAATACAATCAAATACTTTGAGAGACAAGAGTAGCAGGGATGCGGGGTCTGGGGACCATGCTTTCAGGGGACATCTATGTCAATTGGCATTACAAAGCTTATTAAGAAAATGTTCTGCAACCTGCTTTGGTAAGTGGCGTCTGGGGTCTTAAAAGCTTGCAAGCAGCCATCTAAGATGCATCAATTGGTCCCAACCACTTGGAGTAAAGGAGAACAAAGAACACCAAAGACACAAGGAAAGTATTGGCCCAAGAGACAGAATGGGCCACATAAACCAGAGACTTCATCAGCCTGAGACCAGAAGAACTAGATGGTGCCCAGCTACCACAAAAGAACGTCCCGACAGGGAACACAACAGAGGGTTCCTGATGGAGCAGTAGAACGATGGGATGCAGAATTCAAATACTAGTAAGAAGACCAGACTTAATGGTCTGACTAAGACTGGAGGCGCCCCGGAAAGCAAGCATGGCCCCTGATCTCTCCATGACCCCAGAACTAAAACAATTTCTGAGGCCAACTCTTCAGACAGGGATTGGACTGGACTGTGGGACATAAAGTGATACTCGTGAAGAATGTGCCTCTTAGACAAGTAGATATAAGAGACCAAACGGGCGGCTTCTGTCCAGAGGTGAGAGGGGAAGGCAGAGAGAGTTAGGAGCTGGTTGAATGTTCACGGGGAATCAGGGGTGGAGGAGAGGAGTGTGCTGTTGCAGAATGGGGTGAGCAGTTGGGGTCGCATAACAATGTATGTTAAAAAAAAAAATTCTGTATGGGAGACTAACTTGAAATGTAAACTTCATTTAATTACGTCAATAAAAAATATAAAATTACACAGATGTTAAAACACAAATCAAGGCAATGTGGGATCACGCTGTATTCATTTTCATGGTATTGTTTACCATCATGTATTCACAGTAAAAACAAATGAGGAAACAAACAAAACCTTTAAAAAAATCTTTTCTACAAATATTTTAGTGCCAAAACATATTGTTATTGTTATTGCCATTGTGATTATTGTCTTAAACAGTTAAATCATTTGTATTTATTCTTTCTGGTGATTTTAATTACATCCTTACTGCTTTCTGGAATATTTTTTAGCCTCATTAAATTTCCCTTGAATTTCTTCTAGTAAAAAATAAATAAATAAATAGCTCTGCCTCATCTGGCCCTGATGCTTGATATTCACTGTTTCTCTGGTTCCAGGATTCTGGCCTCTCTTAACCAGGATTCCTTCTTCTGGCCCAGTCCAGCCCTTCAGGTTTTCTGCAGTCTTGTATGGGCAATGTAGATACTCAGCACCCAGCTCCAACTATATCACACAAGGGGCCCCATCAAGGTCCCCATTCTGGTTCTGTGATGATGGTCGTACAATTTCCAATATTCACCAACCAACTTTGCATATGGAAATGAACACTGTACGATATGACCCCTACCACTTTAGGCAATAATGCAAAAATAAAGTTTCTAGTCTTCTTTCCCCAAATGCTCCTAGACTTGGTCTTCAAATATTGTGAAGGTTTCTATCAAATTGCTTTTAATACACGCCCCCGCAAAAAAAAAAAATTTGCCATCGAGTTGATTCCTAGTCATGGCGAAAGCATGTGTTTCAGAGCAGAATTGTGTGGGTTCTGTAGGATTTACAATGGCTGTGACCCTTTCAACAGTAGATTGTCAGGCCTTTCTTCCATGGCTCCTCTGGGTAGATTCAAACTGCTAACCTTCAGTTAGTAGCGTAGCGCTTAACTGTTTGTACCACCCAGGGACTCCTTAAGCCCTCCATTAATGCACTGACAGGATTCAATACCAGCCATCCTGTGTAAGGTGCCTAGTTTAAGGGGGGCATTTGTATTATCCCCCAATAAATGGGAATAAGAGGCCCTGGACACATCTCTTCTCACATTTCAGGTCATTAGAAGTATTGTGGCCTCAGTAGGGAAGTGGTGACCACTTTCTGGCCTGGTGATGACTAAGTCTATATCACTTAGTTTTTTTCCTGCACTTGATTTCCCAAGACACTTAGACCAAAATAGAACAGCTCCTTTTTCAAAGCTAAATCTTGTTTGTCATGGAAATATTCTTGGAAAGTTTTAGCCATGGAAACACAAGAAGAGGAGATGTTTCATGGTCCATGGTCAAGGTCTAAGTGATGACTCAACCTTGTAGGATCCCTGGGGCGTGACTTTCTATGACTGGAATCTTCTCTGTTAACTTTTAACCCCAAGGTTTGATCAAAATCCTTTACTTCTTAGATAGTATGTAAAGAACTACTGGTTCTGTACGTTTAAAACCCCAGGGCCCCTTGGTTAAGACACTCTGAGAAGATAAAGCTAATGTAATGATAAAACAAATAAAAAGATAAGATGACAATTGTCCTCAGATTAGATTTATGCTGATAGAAGCCACCTATAATCAGGTAACTTGAGGAACAGTTTATGTCTCTTGATAAACCTGTAGAACCACTGACTTTCTCTATCTTTCCATGTGGCCCAGGAAGTAGCAATGATGTGTTCCCCCAGAGAAATGTGAAAGTTGTTTCTCTCAGTACAGCAATGGAACTTGTGCCCCTCCTCCGTTTTGGACCTGCTCTCTCTGATGGGCAGTGTTGATCTCTCCCTCCTTAATGACAGCACTGGGCCTGGTTACTTCTCACACTGTCTTGGAATTATTTGTTTTCATGTCTGTCTCCCTAATTGGACTGTGAGAGCCTTAAGGGCAGCAAAACTTTTATATCTCCAGTACTGAGTGCATTACCTGCACTTTGAACATTTAAGAAATATCAGTTGAGAAAATGAAAGGGTTTCTAACAATGAACCAGAATCAAGGGATTCTCTACCACTCTCTTCTGTAGTTTAGGCAAAGTAGGAAAGATTATCTGAAGAAACTGGATTCCCAAAGAAATCACTGAGACTTAAACTAGAATCATCACCAAAAAAGTATAAATAAAAAACCTGAAGAGGGCATGAGCTCCAGGGAATAAAACCAGGAGTAAAATATGGGACCCTAAACCAGAAAGTCCCCTGGAGACAGGATTTCACTGGGCCTTGATGGAGGATAGGGATTCCTGTAATGCTGAATTCATAGAAATGAACATTGGGCTGATGGGGCAGTCATTTCTATTCCAACCTTGAAAGCTCATGGTATCTTTTTTATTTTTATTATTATTACTTTTTTTTTTGTTTCTGGGAATAGTGATAAATAACTAAGGGACAGGAGTAAGCCTTAAATAAAGATTTTTATCAAGGTCAAAATGATCCTAGACCTCACCTTCAATCATATATCCGATCAGGAATAATAAAAGCAATTCCTCCTCCTTCTATGCGGTCCCTGAATACGGCACTGAACCCATCTTGGGTCACAATTCACTCAGTAGAAATATATTTGGGGTTAGAAGACTCAGATTTAAAGCTGACCATTGCCATTTATTAGCTATGTGACTTTGGACAAGCCAAGTCTTAACTTCTCAAAGTTCCTGTTTCCTCATTTGAAAAATTGGTATGATAAAACCTACCTGGAAGAGTGGTTATGAGGGCTAAATGTAAGAATGTATATGAACACCTTTAGCTGTGGCCTGGCACATGGTGCTCAATAAATAGAGTTCAAATTCCAACTTCTTGAGCCATGAGCCGTGGAGCCAGAGAAGTGGCCCCTGGAGCAGAGTGTAGCAGGTGAGATATGACAGAGGTCACTGCTTCACCACTAAGTCTAATCAGAAGCTCATCTCTGAGCATCCACATGACTCCAAAGAGAAGCAATAGCCTTGGGGACTCTAGTGTCAGCTGCTCCTCTCTGTTATGCTTTCCTTTCACTGATGCATCATACCCAAGACTCTGACTAGATCCATATCAGTTAAACCAAACAGCTTTATAACATTTAAGTAGCCTCCTACAGTATGAACAAACAATCGAGTATTAGGGAATGACCATCAATGAAGAGATGACAGCAGGTGAAAAAGCAGTCTTGAAAGAGTTTGGTCATTTCTGGAAATTACAAGTTGTTCTATATGGTTAGAATGAAGGGAATAAGAAGAGCAACAGTGAGAGATGGGAATAACGAAACAAACTTTGCCCAAATTAGAAGAGGCCTTAAAAGCAAGGCTAGGACATTTGATCCTGTAGGACAGAAATGTCAGATTACAAATGTTTTGGTATGGCCAGTAAACGAAAGTTTCCATTAAAATCCTGATTCCCAGTTTCTTGTGAGAATTAGGAGATTAGGCAAATCTCCTGTATGCTCCCTCATGGTGACAATCAATTGAAGCTAAGTAGGAGCTAACAATTTAGAGAAAGCAGATCTTCGAGTTTGGCAGTTGTCACTGCTCCTTATCGTCTTCCCAGTGTCTAGTCTGTCTTCCATTTGTCATCTCAAATGCCAAATTGTTTACCCTTAGCCAACTGCACTATTTACTTGTTAGGCAGCTATCAGAAATGATTTGGTCAGTTTGCATATTAGAAAGATAAACTTGGCAGCAGAAAGAGTTGTCATGAGAAGGGGATGAAGTAAAAGAGAAGGATTAAACCGAAGTAGAAAGATTAGCTAAGAGGCTATTACAATAGTTCAAGCTAGACATTATGAGGATTCAAAGTGGCCATGTAGATGGAAATGTGGAGAGGACAGATTCTAGAGATATGTTGGAGATAAAAATAAGTGAGCTGGCGGCTGGACATGGGGAGGGAATGAAGGGAGAATTTTAGGGCTCAAAATAAATCAGAGCTATGTACATGGATATTTACTGCAACAGTTTTTCTATGATAGCAGAAAAATAGAAACAAAGTGAATGCTCACTAAAGGAAAATGGTTTAATATGCTGTGCTATGTTCATACTCTGGGACATTATGATGGTATTATTGGAAATAAGTAAGATCCAGAGCAGCTGCCTTGGAGGGATTTCCTCAGCATGAAGTTAAGTGAAATGCAATGAGGAACATATGTAAGATGAACCTATTACTATAAAACCAACAACCAAAAATGTATATCTGTATGTATATGTATACACATGTATATATATGTACATATATGTCTTAGTTACCTAGTGCTGCTATAACTGAAATACCACAAGTGGATAGCTTTAACAAATAGAAATTTATTTTCTCACAATTTATGGGCCTAGAAGTCTGAATTCAGAGTGCCAGCTCTAGGGGAAGGCTTTCTCCATCTATCAGCTCTGGAGGAAGGTCCTTGGCTCTTCAGCTTCTGCTTCCTGGTTCCTAAGAGATCTCCATGTGGCTTGGCATCTCTCTTACCTCATCTCTGCTTCTTTCACTCACTTCTTTAATCTCTTTTATATCTCAAAAGAGATTGATTTAAGACACATCCTACACTAATCCTGTTTCATTAACATAACAAAGGTAACTCATTCCCAAATAGGATTATAACCACAGGCATAGTGGTTAGGATTTACAACACATATTTTGGGGGAGCACAATTCAATCCATAACAATATACACATATATGTTAGATTATGATTATGTGAACAAAGGAAAAGGCATGGAAAACATATTGATAAAAATGGGAGGGGAGTAGAGGATCAAAGAAGTAGGAGGTAAGCAAAGAATCTGTACTAAAAAAGTTATCTTTCACTTTTTAAAGTATATATATGATTCTGTTTTTGTAAAATTGCCTGTGTGTGTATAAGCATTAAAAAATTGCATGAGATAGTTATATGAAGTTTGAGGGATTTCAAGTGATTTTAATTTCCTATATTTTTATAGATTATTTATGAAATTGGTCTCAACTTAGTTGCCTAGTGTTGAACAGAAATACCACAAGTCAGTGGCTTTAAAAACCAGAAATTTACTTTCTCACAGTTGTGGAGGGTTTCCTTCTGTGAGCCTCTCTCCTGGTTTCTGGCATCTGCCAGCTATCTTTGGCATTCCTTGGTGTTCCTTGGCATCTATTTTCTCCCTGGGTGTGTCTCTGTGTCTATTGCGGTCTTCTTTTTAAACTCAGAAGTGATTAGGCTTAGGATCCTCCCTATATTGGTATATTCTCATTAATACAGCAAAAGACAAAACCATATTTCCAGACAGTATCACATCCACAGGTATAAGGGCCAGGAATTCAACACTATTCAATCCATAACAATTGGTAAAAAGCAAACAAACCCATAATAGATCTATTTTCAATGTAGACAAACACAAATCAAAGCATATTTTTTAGTCGTTTCAACATTCCTGTTATATTAAGTTTAAATCCTGCCTCAGCTATTTACTAATTGGGTGAACTCAAGCAATTTATACCTCTCTCAGCCTGATTTTTCTTATTTGTAAAGTGGGAATATTAATCTCAGTCTTGAGAAATTGTTTTTAGGATCCAATAAAAGAACATATATAAAGTGCCTGGCCCATAGTAGGCTATCCACAAATGGCAGCTATTGCTTTTAGTACCCTTAGAAAACACACTCTATCCCTGCTCACAGGGTGACGTGATCCATGATTTTAGCCATGGCCTTTAGTTCCTCCCTAACCTACAGCTGATACTTTTTGGACCAGTTCCAGGGGTAATGATCTCCCCCTCTTTTCTCTCAACTTCTGTCAGTTGCTTGAGGCCAGAGAAGGAATTCTGGGCTGTTGACAAACGAGAAGGGGCACTTACACAGTTTCTTCCTTATCCTATTTTTAGCCAACCTGACTTCTTAGTTTAAAATTTACCATCAAATTCAAAGCATATTTTCAAAACTTCTAACCACATTAAATTTAACAAGTAAAAATCTTTTTTTTTTTTCTCTCAAGTTTTGCCCATAATGGAAAGAAAAGCACCCAAGGATTAAAAATGTGGGATTTAGGTGTAATATCATTACTAAGTACCAAGTAACCAATGCTTAACGTATTTACAGAGTCACCCACTCCCTTCCCTCCCAGCACCTCAAAAATAAAATATATAATGATTTGACTTTTGACGCAAATGGTCAAATAGCTTTTGAAGAACTAATATCACCTTATATTTACATGTTTGTTTAGCGTCTGCATTCCTGGAGAAATCAGAGATACTAAGATGTTTCAGGTAGAGCTATATACTATGTTGGCACTGAAACTGCCTAAGGTATTTCCATTTTCTTTTTAGCCAAGAAATTCCATGTAAGACTGGCTATCTATTTCGGAATTCTCTATTTCTAACACAGCCTATCACTGATATAGGAAAAACATATAAATAAGCTTATAACTTTAAAGTCCAATTAGTTGAGAGTTTCCTTCAAATGGTAGTTTATAGGGCACAATAAATTAGTGCTAGAATCTGTGTTAACCCAGCGCTTTTCAAAATGAACTTTTATTGGGACTCTTTTATAACTGGAAGCTAGATTTGAGGTAATTCTTCAATTTCTTGATTTTTTTCATGTTTTATTCGTGTGAGAATTTTATTTCTGAGTAAAACTTCCTTTTTTTCCATCTCTGAATTACGCTTTAATCTTCAAACAACAAAGCATTTGCAATACTCTAGAAAACAAACCTTCAGATGTGGCCACACATGGATAAAAATTCTATTCCATTTCGTTTACCATGATTAACAGAAGGAAAGAAACCAGTATTTACTGAGTGTTCATAATGCCTCAGGCATTGTTCTTGTCCAGGGTTTCTCATCTTGGGCACTGTTGACATTTTGGTCTGGATAATTCTTTGCTGTGGAAACTGTCCTGTGCATTGTAGAATGTTTGGCAGCAACCCTGGGCCTACCAAACGTCAGAGCATATTCCTGTGCACCCCTCTCCACAGTTACGACAACCAAAAAATGTCCCTTGGAGGGCAAAATCACTCCCGGTTGAGAACCACTGTTTTAGATAGTTTTACATGGGTAATTTTATTTACTCTTCATAATAGAGACTCCAAGAGTTTAAGTAATTTTCCCAAGGTCACATGCCTAGTAAATGGGTTCCTGGGATTCAAATTCCATTTGGTATAATCCCAAAGCTCCTTCCCTTTTAGACATAATACTACAAAATACAAAAAAAAAAAAAAGAGAAAGAGAAACCTGAGTTAAATTCAGCATTTCTTAAAACATAAAGATCATTCACAATGCTATTCCTAATACTTTCTACATCGTTAAACCCCAGCCTTATCCCACGGCCTGCTTGCCACCACCACTAACAACCCACAGCCCTTCTCCCAACAACTGTCCCATTTTTTCCTGACAGCGTCAAAGCTGTCTAAGTTTTTTTCGTTTTTCCTCTTCACTTCAAACTTTTCCCTATATTTAACCCATCCTTTACCACCCCTGTCTCTAAGGCCAACATCTCTACCTGTCCTTTGTATCCCTTCCCCCTTCCCTCTGCTCTTGCTTCATGAATTATCCGCATTACAAATCTTCAGTCCTTCCCCCCTGAGGATATGCTTTGTTCTTCCTTCCTAAAAAAATCTTTCCTCTAAAGCTGGTGTTTTTTTTTTTTTTTCTCTCTTTTTTTATTGTTGTAATTAAATGAATTTTACATTTCAACTTAGTTTCCCACACAAAATTTTTATACATACATTGTTATGAGATCCTAATTGCTCACCGCATTCTGTGACAGCACACTCCTCCTTTCCGTGCCTGATTCCCCATGACCATTCAACCAGCTCCTAACTCTCTCTGCCTTGCCTTCTCATCTCTGGACAGAAGTTGCCCCTTTGGTCTCTTGTATCTACTTGACTAAGAGGCACACTCTTCACAAGTATCACTTTATGACCCACAGTCCAGTCCAATCCCTGTCTGAAGAGTTGGCCTCAGAAATTGTTTTAATTCTGGGCTGATAGAGAGTCCAGAGGCCATGCTTTCCAGGGCACCTCCAGTCTCAGTCAAACCATTCAGTCTGGTCTTCTTACTAGAATTTGAGTTCTGCACCCCATCCTTCTACCGCTCCATCAGGGACTCTGTTGTGTTCCCTGTCAGGACGTTCATTGGTGGTAGCTGGGCACCATCTAGTTCTTCTGGTCTCAGGCTGATGAAGTCTCTGGTTTATGTGGCTAAAGCTCTTTTGCTGAGAGGCTCAACTGCCCCCTTCTCCACAGAGCCAGCTCTAATGCCCTTGCTTCCTCCTCTGCTGGAATTACTCTAACAGTCCTCATGAGATGACCTTTGAAATGCTGGGATTTCTGCACTGTGAAGACAAGGACCTGATCTTTTCCATTGTTGTATTTCCTGAGTTTCGAGTACAATAACTTTAACATAGTGAGTAATTAAGCTAATTGAATGAAAATGTCAAACCTTTTCTCTAAATATGGTTGAAAGACTTCTGAAAAAATATATGCGATGATAAACATTTCCTTTTGATATTTGTGGACTTAGATGTTTGAATTTGAATTTTGTTTATTAAAAACATCCTTTTGGGGTAATACAGTCTTCTTCTCTCTTAAAAAAGTGTTTTCCAGAGTTGGAGTAAAAGAGCAATGCAAATGTAGAAACCTGTAGCTTTGCTTTTAGAACTTCCAGATGAGAGAAATCATTCCCCAAATCCAAGTGGTGTTGAACAGACATCTGGCAAGTGGCCGAGGGACACTTTTTCCCTTGCTTACAAGCATCACTCCTCCCTCACCCCATATTGCCTAGCACGTCCTTAAAAAATTAGAACACTTTTTAAAGATTGAATTAATTATGTATCTAGATATTTTTTTAAGTCAATAAGGAGAAAAACAAAGGGGTTCAAAGAGGGAGTATTTCTAATGTTAGTAAAAAATGGTTATATTGGATGGAATTTTGACCTTTCAGCTAAAAACCAGAAAGTGAGTTTTAAAACAGAGACATACTTTTAGAAAATTATAAGGCGCTTTTAAAACTCAGTGGTGATTTGCCACTGATGTGTTAAAAAAAAAACAATTCAACAATAATCAGAGTGCTTTAAATTGAAAAGAGAAATATATTATCCACAATCACAAAACCATCACAAATCAAATCTTTTTTTACCTCTGGTTCTACAGTCTTTTACCTTATATGCACTTATAATTTTTCCAATATTTTATTACAAAATGTTCAAACATAGTTGGGAGCCAACATGATGCTATAGACAGAAACACCATGCTGTCCCTCCACAGCAAAGACTCGAAAAACTAAGTAAAACAGAGACAGACTTCAATCCTGGAACCCTAAGTGACAAATGAAGTGATAAAGAGCTCAACCAAGCACTGACTGGAATAAGAAGCTGACAGAGAACATAGAGCAAGGAGCGTTATAAGCAGAGGTCCCCTATCAGCTAACATAGCACAGATCTACCATCTCGGACTCTTGTCTGAGATCCGCGGGTATGGAGTATGGGAAAGTAGATTCACCGAGCTCCCAGCAGGAGACAGAGCACCCAGTAACCAGCGAGACACACTTTCCCACCCCTCACCCTGCCTCCCTCCCCCTGCTCAACCTTTGCCAATTCCCAGCTGGCCAATCTGAGGCTTCCCAGTGGGTCGGTTCCTGGCATTCCAGAGGGACAATCTGCCACTTCCCAGCAGGCTGTGACCACAACATGGGAGGTGCCCAGTCCGTGCCAAGCAGATTTTCCCTGTCCATACCGGCCAGCTTCTTCACTGCCATTTCTTTGTTGCTGGTGTTGCTCTTTTTGACCTCTTTTGATTTCTTCCCTGTCCATCACCTCCTCCTCCTCCTTTCTCTTGAACACCTGATTCTGTGTGCCACCTTTGCTTCTTCTTGACAGGCTTTGAAGCACCGCTCAGCTGGGGAACTGCTTCCCCACTCTGCATGGCCACATTGGTGGGATCCCTGGAGGATTTTTTTTTCTTTTTCTTTTTTGTTGTTTATTTGTTTTCTCTTTCTTTTTTCCTTTTTATCTTTCTTCATTTCTTGCTGTCTTGTCTCTTTCTACTTACCTTCTTTTCCAGTCTCCTGAATATCTGGCACTGTGTATCATCTCCACCCCTTCTAGCCAGGCTGTACTGCGTGGCTTGGGGGCCACTTCCCCGGTCAGCACAGCTGCACTGGTGGGATTCCCTGGGGCATCTTTTTTTATTTTTATGTATTTGTTTTCTTTTTGTTTTTCTTCATGTCTCGGTTTCTTGTCTCTCCACTCCAATGGCAAACTCCCTCAGCACTTTTTTTTTGGCTTCTATTTCTCTCTCTTCTCTCTCTTCTTTTCCATGCCTGACCTAGCTCCACACATAAAAGCCTCCCCTCCCCCCCTCCTGCCTATCTGCACCGTGTGTTGAACATTGCACTCCCAACAAGCACAGGCATGACCTATTAGAGTCTGCCCTGTACTGACCACCGGCTCACCTTGTCTGCCCCAGTACATGCCACAAACAACCCATTCCAGACCCTTTCTTCAGCTGTACCTTCCCTGCTGCACCATAGTTGAGTAGCTGGCCCTGCCCATTGGAAAAGGAGGTGAAAAATATAGTGTCCACAGACAAGCAAACAATAAAGAATGCACAGCCAGCCAGCCTGCTCAGACATAACCAAATAAAACAAAAAAGCAGGACAAAACAAACAGATCTACAATCAATAAATGAAAAAAATAACTACTGAATGTCCCAAAGACAACAGAAAATATCAAAACATATTTAAAAAAGAACTGGATAGTTCCAGTAGGCATTTAAAATAAAACACCAGATGACTTTCCAGTAGAAGAAAAGTCACTAGAACTACCTGATTAGGAATTAAAATCTCTAATGTTTAGAGCTATCCAATAGTTGAAGCAAAAAGCAGACAAAAATGAGGAAAAAGCAGACAAATTCATGGAAAATACAGATAAGAAACTAGAAGAATTCAGGAAAATAATACAGGAACAAAATGCCAAAATAAATTCACAACTAGAAATCATAAAAAACAACAGTTAGAAATCCAAAAGATAAACAACAAGATTTCAGAAATGGACAGTGTCATTCAAGGGCTGAGGAGCAGGTTTGAAACAATGGAAGACAGAATCCGTGGAATTGAAGACAAACACTTGGATTACAAAACTGATGAAAAATCAGAAAAAAGAACAAAAATGATGAAACCCTGAGAATTATGTGGAATACAATCAAAAGCAAAAATTTTCTAGTGATCAGTATTCCAGAACAGAGGGAGAAAACAGAAAACACAGAGAGGATCATTGAAGAACTTGTGACGGAAAATCTCCCTAATATCATGAAAGATGAAAAGCTGACCATCCAAGAGGCTCAACAAACTCCATATAGGATAGACCACAAAAGAAAATCACCAAGGCATGTCATAATCACACTTGCTAAAACCAAAGACAAAAAAATCCTGCGAGCAGCTCAAGAAAAATGAAAACTCACATACAAAGGGGAAACAATAAGACTAAGTTCTGATTATTCAGCAGAAACCATGCAGGCAAGAAGGCAATGGGATGACATATACAAAACCTTGAAAGAAAAAATTGCCAACCAAGACTAATATATCCTGCAAAACTCTCGTTCAAATATGATGGTGAAATTAGGACATATCCAGATAAACAGAAATTAAGGGAATATGTAAAAACCAAACCAACCTAAAAAGAATTATTAAAGGGAGGCCTTCGGTTTGAGAACAAACAACATCAGACAACAGCTGAATCTAGGATGCAAGATCACACCAGCCAGATACCAACCTAGGAAATGAACTCTCAAGGACTACTCAAAACCAAAAGATTTACAACAGGGACCCAGAGAGGTTAATCTGCAAATGACAGCATCAGAACAAAAAAAGAGGGAATAAATGGAGTAGGTATAAAACCTTCTAATGGAGAAGAAGGAAAGGCAATACCAAGCAATAATAGACTGGTTCAAACCTAGGAAGATAATGATAAACTTCAAGGTAACCACAAAGAAAGTTAACTAACCTACTCATCAAAATAAATAAGAAAAACATAAAGTCTCAGTAAAAACAAAATCTACAAAAACAAAAGAAATGAAAAAAAAATTCACAAACAAAAGAAATTTAGCACAGGAGAGTAAAAAGAACAAAGAAATCGTCAGCACCAGAAAAAAAGCACTACAAAATGACAGCAATAAACTCACACCTATCAATAATTACACTGAATGTAAATGGCCTAAATGCACCCATAAAGAGACAGAGAGTGACAGAATCGATTAAAAAACAGGATCCATCAATATGCTGTCTACAAGAGACACACCTTAGAAACAAAGATATAAATTTATTTAAAATCAAAGCATGGAAAAATATGTATCAGGCAAACAGCCACCAAAAAAGAGCAGGAGTGGCAATACTAATCTCAGATAAAATAGACTTTAAAATAAAATCCACCATAAAAGACAAAGAAGGACACTATACAGTGATTAAAGGGACAATCCATCATGAAGAAGTAACCATAATAAATATCTACATACCCAATGATAGGGTTCCAAAATACATAAAACAAACTTTAACAGCACTGAAAAGAGAAATTTACAGTTCCACTATAATAGTAGGATACTTGAACACACCACTCTCAGTAAAGGACAGAACATCTAGAAAGAAACTCAACAAAGATACAGAAGATCTAAAGGCCACAGTGGGCCAACCTGAACCCAGAGACATATGTAGAACACTCCACTCAACAGCTACAAAGTACACATTCTTTTCCAGTGCACATGGAACGTTCTCCAGAACGTTCTTAGACCACAAAGCAACCCTCAAAAAAATCCAAAACACTAAGATAATACAAAGTATCTTCTCTGATCACAAAGCCATCAAAGTAGAAATTAACAAAAGGAAGAACAAGGAAAAAAAGTCAATTACATGAAAACTAAACAGCACTCTGCTAAAAAACCACTGGGTAATAGAAGAAATCAAAGATGGAATCAAAAAATTCCTAGAATCAAATGAGAATGAAAACATATCACACCAAAAGCTTTGGGACACAGCAAGGGCAGTGATCAGAGGTCAATTTATAGTCATGGATGCATACATAAAAAAAGAAGAAAGGGACAAAATCAAAACATTAGCTACACAACTCAAACAAAAGAAAGAGAACAGAAAAAGAAGCCTACAGCCACCAGAAGAAAAGAAATAATAAAGATCAGACCAGAAATAAATGAAATAGAGAATAGAAACACAATAGAAAGAACCAGCAATACCAAAAGTTTGTTCTTTGAAAGGATCGACAAAATCAACAAACCACTAGCCAAACTGACAAAAGAAAAACAGGAGAGGACACAAATA